>NC_091212.1:3462734-3481418 GCF_040958095.1 Procambarus clarkii | reverse complement strand
CAGGAGAAACGAGTCTCCCTCCTTGAGAGTTATTCAGCAAGCCTGACCTAACTAGAAGGTCTAGCAAATATTGAGGTGATAACACATATGTAAAATAGTTGCTTGGATATATATAACAATTTGAGAATATGGGCAGTGAAGAAGAAAACAGATAAATGACTGGCTAGGAGATGTGGACATTTTGCTGAAGCGTGAGGCTCGTTTGTGGAGGGCTTTGACCTCACTTGAGGCCAGACATCGCAGGGGGAAAGCCGCGCCTCGTTGAGCTCCCGTCAGAAAGGAACCCCTAGTGATATATCTCGAAGAGAAGAGAAGTGTGCAGACGTACCAGCTGTGGAATCGAGCTGGGGACGTGTGGTCTCAAGTCGTGGGCGACGAGGAGTGTTTATTAAACAGCCCAGAGACATTATTGTGGGCCGTGGCAGCGCCCTGACCAAGCTTCGTCATAGGGAGGAGTGCCCTCGACTAGTCAATCTTTGGTAAGCATGATATAAGCCAGTTCATAGTGATTGCTTGTAGTTGGTCGTGTGCCCAGCGACAGTAGCAATATTTATTGATAAGTTAGACATGTTTTGGTGAGGCAGAAAGCCTAAAATAAGAGAGTGGAGAGGGAGGAACACGGAGCGACGTCCGTCCCCTCTGAGCGCTGGCAGGCAACTGAGGGAGCCCGGCTCCTGACAGCGAAGGACCCTCCCAGCGTGAGTGAGGACCGCCGCAGGGCGAGGTGGAGTATGGACCCGCCCAAAACGGGGGAGTCCACTCTCACAGTATGTAGAAGACAGATAGAGGTTTGAGGCAAACGTATTGTGTGATTATTTTTGTTTATGTGTTAAAGGGGAAACATTTTTATTGGAGTGTCGATGGGATGCAGGTTTGTCTTTGGGGAAGTTGCTGAGAACTTCGAAGCCAGCACAGAGGGAGTAATTGATGAGACTCCAAGGTAGAGGAGCAGAGGACCTCGAGCTGTGAGGAGCAGCAGTAAAGAGGAGTGTCACGTGCTTCTGTAGAGGTGGTGAAGCACCATTGTTGTTCGAGGGAACTTCATGGTGTAGCAGCCAAGAGAGCTGTGGAGGACCCTAGCAGAAGGGTGAAGCACCGTAGTTGCTCAAGGAAACTTCATGATAGCAGCCTGGAGGAGCTGCAGAGGATCCTGGTAGTGAAGCCCGGAAGAACCTGAAGATATCAGGGTAGTGAACTTCTAGAGGTGGAAGGGAAGTTCTGGTGGATTACTTGTAGGGAGTTGATAGTGTTTGGTTGTCATTAGCGTGCAAGACGCAGTGAGAGGTGAGTGATTGTTGGCATTATGTCAAGGAGTGTTTTATACTGAAGTTTAAAATTACAGACGTAGGCTGGATTACCTACAGACGTATGCGTTCTAGGACTGATAGAGTGATCGATTGATCATTGTTGTGTATCAATGAACATTTATACTGATATATGTTATTGCATTCAAATGCTGATTTTCTTTGTACACATTTATAGATACATATATATATTCTCTTGCTGATGGTGCAACAGTGTATGTAGACTTGATCTACTTGAGGATGTTGATAGTATCAGGTGGTGAATCAGAAGATAGGATACCACTTGGTAAACTGATAATAGAGTTCTGATGGTGTTGGAGAGCAACCTGATTGTAATAGTATAGAGTATAGGATTCATTATTATTATATGTGTGTATGTATTGTGTATGTGCTTTGTCCAGTAAATGTATTCCAATTTGCTGGTGTTTGCCCTTGTCCTAGTGAGGCTTCCCATGAAATAGTACAGAAGAAGAGAGAGAGAGAGAGAGAACCAAGAACCACTGCTGTGGACAGGGTAGAAGGTAATACTAATAAGTCAAAAGGGGATTGAGGAGATCATATCACCTAAGGAGAGAGTGGGGAGTCACAGAGTCGAGTGGGTGTGTGCACGTGACAACGAGGCTAAGTGTTGGAGCCGGATCCCCTAAACGTGTGACATTGAGCCCCTCTCCAAGAGCCAGAAGCGCCAAGGGTGATCGCCTACTGAGGTATAAGCACTCTACCGAGTTGTGGGTTGGGTTGTCCATAGAGAAGGATCAACGACGAAAACACCAACCAACCAACGACTATAATAAATTGGGGGCCTGTGTCCGGGAGAGTGAACTGACACACCTACACCCTGTCCAAGAGTGGATTTGTACACCCTTGCTGAAATAAACTGTGTGACCGCAGGTGTATATTCTCTCTCTTGGGAAGACTCGCAGGACAAGATGGATAAGGTACAAGCGTTTGTGGAGTCAGGCAAGCCTGAGGACTTGGAAGGTTGCACGAGGGATCAATTGAAACAAATAGCAGAAAAATGTGGCATTAGGTTGAAAGCATCTAAAGTAGCTGGGATGTAGGATGAGATCCTGAGGCAGTTAAGAGCCAATAATGAAGCGGAAGAACAAGGAGCCAAGAAAGGAGCTGAAAGTGGAAAGGAGGATGAAGTGAGATCCCAGGGATCGAGTAGGAGCAGTATGAGTAGCCGCAGTAGCAGGAGTAGCCGAAATAGGAGCTTGGAAAGATTCCAGTTAGAGCTCCAGATGCAGCAACAACGAGAGGACAAGGAAAGACAGTTCCAGCTGGAAAAGATGAAGTTAGAACTCCAGATGAAAAGGGAAGTAGAAAAAGTGAAAACCAGAATAAGAGAACTGGAGTTGGAACTGGAGAAAGAAAAATCCCAGGTCGAAAAAGAAAAAGAGAGAACAAAACAAATGCAGATTGAAGCGAATAGAACCTTGGCTGAGCAAAGGATTGAACATGGGTTGCCAGAGAGCACCACCCAGGTATCACACGCATCAGATGTTAGGGTTAGGGAGAAGGACATTCCCTTGTTTGTTCCCAAAGAGGCGGAGAGCTTCTTCGAGCATTTTGAAAAAGTTGCCAGCATCAAGGAGTGGCCACAGGAGGAATGGGCCCAGCTGGTCCAGTTAAGATTGACCGGTGCAGCCAGGGAGGCGTACACCCAATTGTCACTGGAAGAGTGCCAGGATTATGCCACGGTAAAGAGCAGCATATTGCGCTCGTTTCAGTTAACCCCAGAAGCTTATAGGAAGCGCTTCAGAGAGATGATCAAAGTTGGAGCATGTACGTTTGCTGAGACAGCAAGGGATCTGGAAAGACGATTCCAGAAATGGATTGAGGCTGCTGGAGTTGGATCTTACACTGACCTGAAGCAACTGATGGTCATGGAGAAGTTCTTGGAGATGATGCATCCCGAAACAAAGTTCAAGATCCAAGAAGCAGGGATAAAGGAGGTGAAAGATGCCGCAGATAGGGCGGATATGATTACTGAAGCATACAAGAGCTTAAGGGAGAACAGAGTGAGAAGCGAGGCGAGATGCAGCAATGGCAGACCCAATGGAGTCTGGGGAGGAAGAAATTATGAGAGACCCAGAGGAGTCTGGGGTGAGAAGAATTTTCATAAATGGGCAGATAAAAGTAAGTACTATAAAACTCAGAAGAGTAGGTCGCGCATTTCGTCTGAAAGTGAAGATGGAGGAGCTAAACGAGAAACTAATCGTGATCCAGGACATGAAGAGTCCAGTAAAGCCCCACAGAGTGCAAGTAGTGTACCTGGCCCGAGGAACTCTCATGCGAGTGGGCAGAGTCAGAGCTACTCTGGTACATATAGAAGAGACTTCTCCCAGGTGAGGTGTTACAATTGTAACGGATTGGGTCACGTGATGCGAGACTGTCGGCAGGGCAAAAGAGTTGTGACCCTGGCCATGTGTGACCCCCGAAGTAAATATACTAATGTGTTCCGAGACAAACCACTGTTACGGTGCCCTCTCCTATTTCTTTGTTTGCCGGCTTAAAGAGTCATATCAGCTCTCCCTACTGATTCTCTGAGGTTCAGGGAGTCTATTGACATATGTGGCGACCAGCCCGGCTGCCAGTTAAAGGAAGGAAGTTACATTATAAGTTGTAAGTAAGGAGAAATTGGCGCCCTGATATAAAATGAAAGAGTATCCCCTACAGCAGATATGACCTTTTGGAAGAGACATTAGCCGATCGGGGATTGGCCGACTTAGGTCGCGGGCGACCAATCAGGGCCCGCCATGACGTCACCGAGTGCCCCGGGCGGCGCCAACGTCAGAGTTGATCTGACCTTGGAAGCGGCAGGACGCGCCTCGGTCTGCTCTCAAGGATTAGAGGCTCTACAAGCCTTATTCAGTGGATTAACTAGCCAATGCAGCCCACCATAAGTTATTGGAGACCCTGCGCTTCTGGGAAGCAAATAAGGAACCAAGTCCATTGAGCAGGGAAGTGCCAAACTTGGAAAATAGTCGGCGACGACGCTGGGGCGGCGCCGCTGGACGTGAGGTCTGGAAGGTGCGGCGGGCAGGCCTAGCTGTGACCGGGTCACATCCACTGAGAATCTTGAAAGGGCGACACCATGCCTAGGACAAGGAGCAACGCCTTGTGGAAGGGGCGAGTGTGGGAAAAATAGTGATTAGCTCAGCGCCCATCGATGAACCAGGATTGGGGCAGCTGAATCTCAGGGATCGGAACGGCGACGACGCGAAGGCTCCACGACACCTGAGGACCTGTGGAACGTCCTGGATCGTCAAGGATCGACCCAAGGAAGCGTGGGAACCTCACAACATCGAGGGACAGGCGTCGTGAGCCAGGAAAGTAAGGTAGATCATTTTCCCTCCCATTACCCCTTGTGTGAGTAGGCTAGTTAGGCCACAATAGTTACTTATGTATGTGGCAGCAGGACTTTAATACTTTAATAGTAGAATAGGCTGCAAGGCAGCTTGTGTCCAGGACTGTCAGAGGGGACATTGTGTATGGATGGCAGGACAGTGAAGAAGAGGCGCCGACGTGGTGAAGAGGCCCTCCTGTGAGAGTGTGGGACTCCTGTCTTCCTGCCCAGTTGAAGGAGTGTTGGAGGTCGTGGAAGAAGAGGCTGACGATCTCCAGACTTAGTATCCATATTTCCATATTCATGTATTACTTGTGATTGTGTGTGTGTTCATGTAATTTGCATCAGTAAATTCACACATTTTATCACTGTGTTTAAGTGTGCCTCCATTTATGATATTTCTCTATGAGCATACACGAGGGTTATCATAGTACCACCTAGGGAACACTACGTTCTCTATAGCAGTTCCTATTGCCTGGAGAGTGGTAGAGACAGCACAGACTTACATAAAAGTGTACCCTTAGCCATCCGATCAGTATCGGTGTCTGAATGGTGGCAACTATTAACGTAGTGGCTACAGAGAGGTAAAGCCACACAGACCTTCCTGGGAGAGTACCCTGGGCCGACAGTCTAGTAGCAGATCCATGGGAGTAGCAACCTTCTGGCTACAAACAATATATAATACACCCACTGAACTGCATTGCTGGGGTGCAGATATAATAACCCAGCTGGCGACCTTGCTAAGAAGAAGATAGAGAAGACAGGCGGGAAAGGAGTTCCTGCAACCTTTTTTGTCTGGCAGGCAAGACTTAGGGAGGTTATGGTTATAAGGTAAGCCTGAGTCTTCCTTCACTCCCCCACGGGTCTAGGCCGGAACTGTTAACAGCAGTTTCCCCGTGTTTGACTGAAGGGCTTCCAGGGTGAATCAGTGGCACCCCTTTGTGGTGGAAGCAAAGACCTGCGGAGGTGGGCATTGTTGGTCCTCTCTTGTGTGACCAAGGAGACTCCGGTGAATCCAGGGAGTCGGAAGGGCTGAGTATTTGGGCCTTTTGAGCCCCTAGCAGCTAAGTGTTAGCAGAGTCCCAACCGGACCACCTCCACGTGACAGAGAACTGGCGACCTTGCCAGGATTCGAACCCCGGTAGCCAAGAACGGGGAACTTCGCCAGGAAGCGTGGATCAAGCTACAGTGTGGCCCAAATTTCAAGACAAGTGTTGCCAGGGTACTAATACAGTGTGGCCAGTGAATTCAATGGTACTGTTACTCAACCAGCTAAGGGACTGAAACGGTGAAATTAGTGCCTACTAACTTGTCTGTGCTGTCGTGTATGTTCGATGATATAGAGATGGAGGAGGACAAAGTAAAGAAATTTATTGACACAAGGGACGAGAGAATTTTGGAAGAGTGTACCAAGGCCCAGCTCCAACAAGTGGCAAACCACTTTGGGATCAGGTTGAGGACGACTAAGGTAGTGGAGCGAAGGATAGAGATCATGGCACAGCTCACAGCTCGAGAGGAGGCGACGGGAGAGGGGCCATCTCAAGAGGGCCGTCCCGAGGAGAGCCGTTGCAAGGTGAACCGTCCCAACTAGGACCACCCCAAGCGCCTACCAGTGTTGAGAGAATTCACAGTGAACATGGGAGCAGTGGAAGGTCCAGCTGTAGTAAGAGGAGCCTGCAACTGGAAATAATGAAGATGCAACTGGAAGCCCAGCTGCGACGAGAGGAGAGAGAAGCGCAAATGCAGCGAGAGGAATGTGCAGCTGAGCTGCAGCGAGAGGAACGTGCAGCTGAGCTGCAGCGAGAGGAACGTGCGGCTGAGCTGCAGCGAGAGGAACGTGCAGCTGAGCTGCAGCGAGAGGAGCGAGAAGCTCGGCTGCAGCGAGAAGAAGGAGAGAGACAACTGCGACTGGAGGAGATAAAGGCAAAGAAAGAAGTCGAATTGCGTCGCGTTGAACGTGGTCTGCCCTCACTACCTGCACGGCGGGATGACCTCAAGGTAAGGGAACGTGACTTACCTACGTTCGAACCACAAGAAGCTGAGGCGTTCTTCGAACACTTTGAACGGATAGCAACTCTGAAGGAGTGGCCGGAAGATGATTGGGCTGCTCTGGTCCAGGGCAGGTTGACTGGTGAGGCCCGGGAAGCCTATAACATGCTGGACCTAGAGGAGTGTACTAGTTACGACGCGATTAAGGATGCGGTGCTCCACTCATTCCGGCTGACACCGGAGATGTACCGGAAGCGGTTCAGAGAGTATACAAGAGCGTCGGGAAAGACTTACGCCGAGACCGCCAGGGATATGGAACGGAAATTCCTACGATGGTTGAAGGCGGAGGAAGCGGAGTCGGTGGATGATATCAAACGACTGATTGTGATGGAGAAGTTTATGTCAGTGCTCCATCCTGAGTTGCGAGTAAGGTTGAGAGAAGCAGGTATTAAGGACCTGAAGGCTGCAGCGGATCGAGCCGACATGCTGGAGGAGGCACTACATCTCAGGAGGGAGGGGCCGCCCAGACACTCGCCTTACCCCAGGTCGGGAGGGAACTTTAGGAGTTCAGGAGGAGCGAGGACGGGTGGGGACTCTCCCAAGAGTAGTGTGCCCTATGAAGTAACCCAGTTCAAGAGCTCAAGAGACGCGGGGAGGAAGCCCCAAGCTGTGAGCAGTGGACCTAATTCGGGAGCAAGTGCTGCAGTCCCGGACACGACGACGGGGAGTCCAAGGAGGACCCAGGGGACGTCTGCAAGTGGTACCGCCCGAGGGACTGGCGAGTGGCCGCCCAGGGGAGGCAGCCGATGCTTCAACTGTGGTGTGAGAGGACATTATGCCCGCGAGTGTGCGGAGCACCAAAGGAATGTAGGATTAATGTTGGAAGAGGAGAGAGTGTTTGTTCACACCCCATATTATAGTCGACCCAACGTAAATGGTTGGGAAATGAAGTTGGGTGAACATCCCTTCGTTTTCGGGGCCAACGTGAAGTTTGGAAAGTCAGACCCAGTGGAGGTTGCTGTGCTTCGAGATACGGGTGCTAATGTAAGTATGGTAACCAGAAGTATTCTCCCCAAGGAAATTAATGATTCACCTGTGGGAGTGGTGAGGATACGCAGTGTGGGGGAGGAATACAGGTTACCACTTCACGAAGTACAGCTGATTGCCGACTGCGGAGTCGAGAAAGGTATTGTAGCTGTAGCCCCTAAGTTACCCCTAGAGCATGTGCAGATGGTGCTGGGTAATGACCTCGGAGGAGGCAGGATACAACCCAATTGGGCCAGGAGTGCCTATGTTTCAAGCAGCGGAACAACCCTGCCAGGTGAGGTATCGGTCGCTCCAAATAATAGTGAGGAAGCCGACTTCGCCAGGGGAAACGTCGCCAGAGACGAAGACAACGAGGGCGAGAGTGCAGAGAGGTCGTCGGAGGTTGTGGAAAACCCCGACGGGGACCTCCGACTAAGCCTGATGATGCGTGTGGAGGAGTGGCGAGGAGCAGCTGTACAAACGCCTGGGGCGGTGAAGAGGCTGCAGACCGCACTCCATCCACACTGAAACGTGAATAAAGTAAGCTCAGTGGATGAGCGAACGGCAGTGAGGGGCAGAGTGGAGGAGCCACGACGCAGTGCACCCTATGCCGGCCAGATGAATAGTGGTAGGTGCAAGATGAACCACCGTGGTGAGGTGAGCCACAGGGAGGTGGATGAGCCCAACCACGAACCGAGGAAGACGTCTGCAGGGAAGAGAATCTCATGGAGGAGTGAAGATGTTCGTCGGGAACGAAGGAGCGAGTGGTATAGGAAAGGCAATACGAAGAAAGCAGGGAATAGGTACACCCAGGGCAGGCGCCAGCCTAACCAGAGGGGCATTGGGCCATCGCAAAAGCCTAGTGTGGAAGAGAGGAGGCTGCTGGATGGAGTACAGGTTACAAGTGCCACTGTGAGGAGACAACGCACCTATGGGAGAAGAGGAACAGAGAAGAGAGAGGATTGGCGAAGAGGAGATCATGAGAGGAAGCATGGAGTACCTGTAGGACGCAGTGGAAGTGCAAGACTATCTCGGAGTGCACGACGCGGTGGAGGCGCGGCATGCACTGAATCTTACAGTGGTAACGAGCCGTGGGAGTACACTCGTGGCCACGGAGAGAGGATTTCTTATAGGTGTTCAGGGAACACCCATCACACCCGTTCCTATGCGAGGTGGAGATATAATGAGGCAAGTGACTGGCAAGGTGGTACGAGCCACGTCACCAACTGGAGGAGTGACACTTCAGAAACGGAGGGAGCAAGAATATAGGTTGCCCTCTTGAGTGCTGCTCTTCCGATATGACTCTTATTTTAAGGGGAGGGGTATGTTACGGTGCCCTCTCCTATTTCTTTCGTTTGCTGGCTTAAAGAGTCATATCAGCTCTCCCTACTGATTCTCTGAGGTTCAGGGAGTCTATTGACATATGTGGCGACCAGACCGGCTGCCAGTTAAAGGAAGGAAGTTACATTATAAGTTGTAAGTAAGGAGAAATTGGCGCCCTGATATAAAATGAAAGAGTATCCCCTACGGCAGATATGACCTTTTGGAAGGGACATTAGCCGATCGCGGATTGGCCGACTTAGGTCGCGGGCGACCAATCAGGGCCCGCCATGACGTCACCGAGTGCCTCGGGCGGCGCCAACGTCAGAGTTGATCTGACCTTGGAAGCGACAGGACGCGCCTCGGTCTGCTCTCAAGGATTAGAGGCTCTACAAGCCTTATTCAGTGGATTAACTAGCCATCGCAGCCCACCATAAGTTATTGGAGACCCTGCGCTTCTGGGAAGCAAATAAGGAACCAAGTCCATTGAGCAGAGAAGTGCCAAACTTTGAAAATAGTCGGCGACGACGCTGGGGCGGCGCCGCTGGACGTGAGGTCTGGAAGGTGCGGCGGGCAGGCCTAGCTGTGACCGGGTCACATCCACTGAGAATCTTGGAAGGGCGACACCGTGCCTAGGACAAGGAGCAACGCCTTGTGGAAGGGGCGAGTGTGGGAAAAATAGTGATTAGCTCAGCGCCCATCGATGAAGCAGGATTGGGGCAGCTGAATCTCAGGGATCGGAACGGCGACGACGCGAAGGCTCCACGACACCTGAGGACCTGTGGAACGTCCTGGATCGTCAAGGATCGACCCAAGGAAGCGTGGGAACCTCACGCCATCGAGGGACAGGCGTCGTGAGCCAGGAAAGTAAGGTAGATCATTTTTCCCTCCCATTACCCCTTGTGTGAGTAGGCTAGTTAGGCCACAATAGTTACTTATGTATGTGGCAGCAGGACTTTAATACTTTAATAGTAGAATAGGCTGCAAGGCAGCTTGTGTCCAGGACTGTCAGAGGGGACATTGTGTATGGATGGCAGGACAGTGAAGAAGAGGCGCCGACGTGGTGAAGAGGCCCTCCTGTGAGAGTGTGGGACTCCTGTCTTCCTGCCCAGTTGAAGGAGTGTTGGAGGTCGTGGAAGAAGAGGCTGACGATCTCCAGACTTAGTATCCATATTTCCATATTCATGTATTACTTGTGAGTGTGTGTGTGTTCATGTAATTTGCATCAGTAAATTCACACATTTTATCACTGTGTTTAAGTGTGCCTCCATTTATGATATTTCTCTATGAGCATACACGAGGGTTATCATAGTACCACCTAGGGAACACTACGTTCTCTATAGCAGTTCCTATTGCCTGGAGAGTGGTAGAGACAGCACAGACTTACATAAAAGTGTACCCTTAGCCATCCGATCAGTATCGGTGTCTGAATGGTGGCAACTATTAACGTAGTGGCTACAGAGAGGTAAAGCCACACAGACCTTCCTGGGAGAGTACCCTGGGCCGACAGTCTAGTAGCAGATCCATGGGAGTAGCAACCTTCTGGCTACAAACAATATATAATACACCCACTGAACTGCATTGCTGGGGTGCAGATATAATAACCCAGCTGGCGACCTTGCTAAGAAGATAGAGAAGACAGGTGGGAAAGGAGTTCCTGCAACCTTTTTTGTCTGGCAGGCAAGACTCAGGGAGGTTATGGTTATAAGGTAAGCCTGAGTCTTCCTTCACTCCCCCACGGGTCTAGGCCGGAACTGTTAAATCGAAAGTTGAACATGATGTTGTGTCAGACCCATTGTTATATGATTTACTTCGTCGGAATCTCCGAGGTGGGTTAACCAGTGTGACGAGACAGTACACGAATGTGGAGAACCAGCACACAGGCTTAGATCTAGGGGAAGATAGTAGCTACATCATTTACTTAGATTTTAATAGTCTTTACGGGGCGTGTATGACTGAACTGCTCCCTCGGGGTGGGATTCGGAAACTGACACACAATGAGCGTGACGTGCTGCTGGAGCAAGGCTTGGAGAATATCCCATGTGACGGGTCCAAGGGATATTGGGTGTTGTGTGATACACTGCAGGTCCGACCGGAGGTAGCTAGGTATACAGATGAACTGCCCCTAGTTCTTTCACATACATGCATTACTGAGGAACACATTTCACCCTACAGTAAGAATATTCTTACAGAAGAAAGTCGGGCTGCCTAAAAACAACACTAAATTAATTGCTTCTCATCTTCCTCAGAAAGACTACCTCGTTAGTCTGGACTTGTTACAGTTGCTCATGCGCATTGGATTAGAAGTAGCTAAAGTTCATGACATCTACGAATTCGAGCAGGAGAGCTACCTTAAAGACTTCATTGAAACCAATGTTCGTGAACGTGCCAGTACCAAATGCGCGATAAAAAAAAGGCTTTCAAACTCGTATCAAACTCTATATATGGAAAGAGTCTCACAGATGTATCTAAATATGGGAACAAACACTATTTGGTCACAGATCGTAGACATTTCCTGAAACATGCTCGAAACCCGTTCTTCAAGCGGAGTCTTTTGTTAAGTAAGGATCGTGTGATATGTACTATCAAGCAGAAGTCTCTCCTAGTCAACACTCCTACGTATCTGGGTTATCATAATTCAAATTGCTAAGAGGCGACTCTATGAGTTCTGGTATGATGTTGTCAAACCTGCGTATGGGGATAAAGCGAGTCTGTTATATACAGACACAGACTCTTTCATCATTAAACTGGACTGTCAGGATGTGTTTGAAGAGTTGAATAAGTCTCCTCTCTTAGACTGTATGGATTTTAGTAATTTTAATGACACACATCCATCTACTCTAAAGCGCGAGAAGGTGAACTAGGATTGCTCAAGTCTGAAATAGGCTCTAAGATTATTAACCAGTTAATTGCTCTCAGACCTAAAACATATTCGTTCACCACTCATGATGGGGAGCACACTTGTAAGTGTAAGGGCGTACCATACCATCTACAAGAGAAACTCTCACATGACTCATTTCAACACACTCTTGAAACAAACACTTCAATCAGGTATGTGTCGAGATCTATACGCAACGTGCAAGGAAAGATTTGTACATGTCGCAGTACCTGCAGAGGATTGTCAGCATTTGACGATAAACGCTACATTTTAAGCCCCACACAGTCCCTAGCGTATGGTCATCCTGATATTCCCAATAACAATGATGATGAGATGGATGTAGAAGTGGGAGAGGAGGAGGAGCTGGAAGAAGTGATTATGGAGGAGGAGGAAGTAGAGCAAGCACAGAGACTCTACCCAATATTCCGTCCCTGGAGCAAACGCGATGCTACAGCTCAGAAACTATTCAACCCTCGCTAGATTTTATGTTGTACAATTGTTAGGTAGTATTAAGATGGATGCCCCATATGACTAGAACTTTTATACTAAATGAATAGGATGTTTAATATTATTGTTTGTGAACTGTAAGAACTATGATTAGTTTTAATATATGATGTTTAATATATTGTTTGTGAACTAAGAACTATGTTTAGTTTAAAAAATGTTGTTGCTGTACATAAAATATGTGAATAAACACCTGTAAATGACTATGTTTGTATAAATACCACCTCAGTTCCTTAGTTTTTAGCAGTCTTAACGAAGCATTAATCATGGACAGTTCCTATGATAATATAATCATGAGAACCATCTCGTGTTATTATTGCTGGTTATTCAAACAGCGGAAAATCCTACTTGTGCAGTAAACTTGTAAGGAAGTATCAACACAAGTTCTCCTCAATAATCATATGCGGAGGAGGTTACTCTGAATTACGATCAGATCCACAAATTAAAGGGAAGCTGATCGAGCATTCAACCATTATTGATCCTGTGGAAGAGCGAGTAGATAATGACTCGCATATCTTAGTAATCTATGATGACCTTTTTACAGAGTCTGCGAATTCAAAAATCGTATCAGACATGTTTACTAGGGGCCGACATTTCACGGTTTCCGTCATATTGATTACTCAAAATATATTTTTTCCTGGTAAATATTCGAGGAATATTAGTTTAAATGCTTCTCATTTCATATTGGTTAAATCACGAGACCTGTCACAAATTGAAACACTCGGACGACAAATATTTGGGAAAGTGGATTCAAAGAAATTTGTAGAGTTATATAAGCAAGTTATTAGCCAACCCTACGGCTATTTGCTAGTAGATCTGGGCTCGAACACTCCATCTACGATAACATTACGCGGTAATATTGTTCACGAACCGCCCTATGAGATAGTTTACCAATGGTGAGCAAGAAAGATGTACTGGAACGAGTATATAACGACCCCTCATCTAGCGGGGGCTTGGAGGGGTACAGAGTTGTATAAGGCCGCCAAATTAATTAACTCTAGTATAACTCTAGCCGATGTAAAGGACTATCTGAAAAGCTCTGACTCCTATACGTTGCATTATTTACAACCACATAAATTCCCTCGGCGTCGGGTGTTAAGCCCTAAACCACGACTATTTCAAGCTATAGACTTGGCCGAGATGAGTTTATTGGACAAACATAATGATGGAGTGAAATATTTACTCGTATGTGTAGATATTTTCTCCAGGTACGCCCAAGTAGTACCCTACGCCAAGGATGGGAAAAGTACCAGTAAGCTCTAGCTTTAATTCTAGATTCACCTCATTCTCAGGGAGTGCGCAAAATTAATTCTGATCGAGGTGGAGAATTTTATAACGCCACTATGAAAAAAATGCTGGCAGCAAGGAAAGTAGTTATATAGTGTATTTTCTCAGGAGACTAAAGCTTCAATCGCTGAGCGGTTCATACGTACTTTAAAAGGTAAACTTTACAAGTTTATGACGGCGCACAACACTTTAAAATACGCAAGGCTCTACCAGATATTGTGAAAACATATAATTTAACCCCCACAGAGGATTGAAGGGGAAGACACCTACGGAGGTGCACGCTCTATCCTCGCCCAGCGAACACGCCAAACAATTTGATTTAATGTATAAAAGCCCGAGCAAATCAAAGAGAACTGTCATTCCTCGATTGAGTGTTGGTGATACAGTACGTACGCATCATCTATCTGATCGCATTTCCAAGTTTAAGAAAGGGTTTAAGCAGCAGAACACCCGAGAGATCTTTACAGTTACACGTATTGATCGGAGACAACACATCCCTTTATACTTTCTAAAAGATCTGAATGGGGAAGAAATTGATGGTGGCTTCTATAAACAAGAATTAACACCAACACATTTGCCTCAAACCTTTAATATTGAGAAGGTATTGGGACAACGCAGAGTCTCTGGCAAACTCCAGTATAAAGTTCGGTACGCAGGTTATGATCGATCATTCGATCAATGGATTGATGCTGCTGAGATATTACATTTATAATGAAGAAGCCCTTAGTTTATAAATACAAGGAATTGATCCAACTATTATCAAAACTTCAGTATTCCTCGAGAAAGCAGTTGATTGAAAAATTGAAGAAACCACATATAAATTGTTTATCAGAAATTTTTAATAACTTTTAAAAAAAAAATTGCCCGTGCCTGACAAGGTCGTTAAAAAGTTGAAAAAATATAAATTGCTTATTCGGTCACTAGCCTGTAAGAAACCTTCTGTGACAACTAAGAAACGGATATTAACCAGCAACGAGGGGCAGTATTTTATCCATTATTTTACCAATTGCAGCTAGTTTAATTACACGGTTGTTCAGTAAGTAAGTAAATGAAAGCCTTTTATCTCGTACCGCGTAAAATAGTGGACAACCGGAAAGCTGCACACAGCCCTGCTTACCCCACTGTGAAAGCTGTTGCTCAACATCTTACTGTCAAACCACCACCTCCTCCTCAGTTGCATACCAACCCTTCCATAAAACATTTAATAGATTTGAAGTTGAAAGTGCGAGATCATGAATATGCAAGATCCTTGCTAAACCATTATGATGCTACTGGAATCGTTCGTTGGGATCTGAATGGAAATGTATTGGCTCCAGTATCTGGCATACATATAATTAATGACATTATACATAAAATGACTGTGCTTAAATCTGTTTTTTTACCGGATAAACTCCCCATTGCTCAACTGTTTTTCACACTAACATCTACATCACGAGATTTATTCCGTAATACTACGGCAAGCAGTCAAGTGTATGAGCCTCCATCTGTTAAGAGAAAGGCAACTGCAAGATTGATCCTCACAGTAAAAGGAATGCTTCCTGGATCGTATATTAACAGGTGAGTGTATATAAATGAGCATGTAATGTGTAGCTGGCTTTACTAGCAAAAAGCAGTCTAAGGAGATAGAGCGATGGACACTCACGTGATATACGCCACCAGCGTATCAGATACGCATTTATTCCCCAATAACATCCCCGCATCTTTCCAAAATCGATTGTTTAACCAGCTAGAATTAGATCCCAGGAGGAGTTATGAAATGTGTCTACAAAAATTACTCCTCCCCACTTCACATTACGTTATTAAGCGTGATAATCTGAGGCATATATACGTGTAGGCGTTTACGTACGAGAAGTGGGTGAGGGGAAATACATGCATTCAAAGCATATCTGATGTTTTAGCTGGAAACTATAAAAGAAATAAATACCACGATTAATACGGAAATAGAGGCCATATTTTCAAGTAATGCTAACTGAGTTTTTTAGGAAAGTCATTAAAACAATTTTCAGCTAAATATGGAACGCATTTTATTAAATAGGATTCTTCCTCCAATCGAAACAAGTTCACTACCGTGATTAGTGATGAGAATATTAGCTCTGCAACGGGGCATAAAAACATCAGTTAGAGTGTACATTATCATTTGGAACCGCTTTTGGAAAGTGTTGGGCCGTAGTTCCAGAAATAGAATATGGACATATTTCGCAAAACGTCAGTATGCCTCGAGTGTAGTTAACACATGTCTATTCAGCCAATGCCTAGAGGAGGAGTTGATATTCTGTGTGTTTATTGCGATAGAATCTCTTCTACTAGATATGGAAACCAGTCTGTAATATTTTGGATGTAATCTCCCTAAATGGAAGTGATAACAGCAACAATAAAAACTATATGTGCGTCATTAACACTAACATGATAGACAGCGTCAGCATCATTATTAGGGATTCAAGAATGGTAACCAATACATTTCGATGAACGTGGGTGCACCATAGCAGTCTTGCATGTACGTCCCGTTGCAGGGGGTATATAACACCAACGCTTTCCCGCCACTCCTCATTCGTCTGAAACAAGCGGAAGAAAATGCGTGTCCACCTTTATTCCCCCCTCTGTTTGAGGAATTATACAATCTGTTAACCCCTCCTAGAGGTGGTTGGGACTGATGATACTACGGATTTTCAACAGCAGTAGACGATATACGCGTGGAGAAGGAATATTTTCCTTTTTAAGCGGGATAGCGCGTCGAGCAGCGCCCTTTGTCATGAGGACTCTGGCCCGGCTGCGCTTAGCTTGGGGAGCAGAACGTACTAGATGACATTAATAATGACAAACAAACTTTCAAACACTCTCTTAAGAAACGCGGAAATTGAAACATTGAAAGGAGTGGGGAAGCAAATGATAGGCGGAAGAGTGCATAAAAAGAATAAACAAACAAAAAAAATTAGTAAACATCAAACGTTTTACTAAAGTGAAATATAATGATGTGTTGTCATAACTTCTTCTCACTCGGTTGGTGTTGTCTAAAGCGCGAAACATGGCCGGATATATAACGCTCTGGGCCTCCAGGTGCCATTAGAACACTATACAGCCTGCTGTTAGTGAAGCCTTTCCTAAAGTATTTTCCCCTCGATTGGTAGAATCAACAATTGCCAGCAGACAAACGGTTGATGTATTACCTGTGAATTCTGGGGTCAATAATAAGTTTACAGACACCTATCTGGAATTCATCATCAATGGGGTTGAATGGCCAACTGGCGGATTTATCATCTATAGCTTTGGAGTTGTCTATTGATCTAACTGAAGATGGAACACGCCTTTAGGAGATGCTAAAAAACGTTTCGTTGGTGAATGGATTATCGCAAACTCTATTCAAATCCGCTATTGTGTATTTAAATGAAACAGTAGTTGAAACCAGCTCATTATTCTCATTCTGGTCATACGTAAAGTTATTATCTACGATTTCTGGGTGTAAGGCTAACCGCTATGATAAACTGTCACAGTTTTTTAACCGAGTCGTTCCTGGTAAAATTGAAGCTGGTTATTTCACTAACGCCTCGGCTGGTGAGAAGCAACGGATGACTGATATGAAAACGAGTGGCGTGAATACTTGTTTGAAACTAATGCTGGATGTCACATCAGTTTAGTGAATACGTTTTTGGATAATGTGGACATCAGGGTGCAGCTCGAACTTCAACCTGATAAGTGGCTTATACTCAGCGATAATGAACACGCTAATTTTAAATACAATATTCAAGTCTACACGTCTATGGGTGGATCGGGTATTGCCATACCCTGAAGGATTAGTAGCTGTTAATAAAGCCATGGTGCAGAACAACTCTCCTATTACGTATACTTTTAATAAAACTTTATACAAAACGTATATATTGGGCACAGGTCAGCGCTCGATAATAATGGACCAGCCGTGGGGGACTGTTATACCAGAACATTTATATATGATCATCCTTGATATGGAGGCGGTGTCTGGTGCATATAATCGCAAACCCGCTTTATTTGGAAAACTGCGAGCTTAGTAAAGTATTAATATCGCAAAATAGCACTAATATTGTCAATATTGGTGTGCGGAACTTCCCTCATAACTGCGCCAAGTTGTATTACACCGCATAACAAGCCTTATGGCTTCGATAAAGACAATATATTATCTTATGACACATATGTGAATGGTGGAACCATACTGGCCTTTAACTTTACAACCTGAGGATATAGATGACACCATCCCGATTGAAAAAAGTGGTAATCTGCGGATCGCTTGGAATTTAAACGCGGTGTGGCTAGAAAATAAAGTCATTCTAGTTTATGGGTCTGCAACAGGTGTGATCAGCATTAACGCGGATCGTCGCGTTATTTGCGATACGCGAGGATAAAATACTAATATGAATTGTTTGGAAATAAATGAGGCTATCAGAAGTAATTTAGGTGAAAAAGGTAGACTATCTAGGATGTTTTCCTAGCTGATGACGTTAAGGAAAATACTGACAAAAATACATAAAAAAAGACCTGTGGTGTTCATAATCAACACTCTGGAGTCTGGTTTCTCGTAATAAAATGGGGCATTGGATAACATTCTATGTAAATAAGGATGAAGGTAGAAGCGAGATAGTTATACTAGACAGCTATGCCAATCCTGCAATAGGATCTTATTCAAGATATTTCGAAGAGTTTATGTCTTACTTCCAAGACTATAACCCTATATATTATGAAGAAAAGGATTCAATCCTTGAATAGTTACTTCTGTGGGAATTACACCGTTTATTTTGCCTATCATTTTTGCAGACTAGGCTTAGAGGCGGCCCCTGCTTTCACTTTGATGAAGCATTTAAATATGGTCAATTTCGCAAGAATGATGAAAAAGTGTTGAAATTCAATTATGCTCAGATGAAAAATGCCTGTGTGTAAGCAAACATTCTGCTTAAACGGTAGTGATGCTGAGTGTGAAACGCTGTGTGCCGAAGTTGGCTAGGATGATAGTGCGGTGAGTAATACTTTATGTTAGGATTGAATGATGAACATAATAATGT
>NC_091212.1:3440234-3457734 GCF_040958095.1 Procambarus clarkii | reverse complement strand
TTTGTTTCGTACGAAAAATCATCGAATTTAGCAATATTTTGACGTTTATCATCCCCTTTTCCTTCATGTGATTTAAACAAAATATCATCGAATTAGGCAATATTTTGCCGTTTTTCCACGTTTTTGTGAATTTTCAGTCCATGGGTATTAATTCATATATATACGATAAAAATGATGCAAACACATAATTGATTAGATAATAACCTTAAATACTTCATTTTCAATCAACTATTTGTTTCTCGTTAAAATACTGAGTATGATATTGAAAAGGGAAGAAGTTCGGTTTTTATTGCATATATCGACGTTTCAGCCGGAATAGAGCGATTTTCGTGTACATCTTCCATCAGTAATATAAACGGAAAACCAGGAACATTTTAGTTAATTCTAATGAAAACACTTTGATTTTTATCATTTGTATTGGAAACAACATTGTCATATGTCTTTTCTTGGATCCAAATAATACGAATCCTCGCTCTATGATTTAAAGTTAAAATCCTCCAATATGGTTAAATAGTGACTTTTTTCACGTTTTCATGTAGTTTGATATTACGTAAATATATTCATTTTTACCATTATTTCGATACTATTTCATGTAGTATCACGATATGTGATTTGGCCTTGAAATCTCCGAATTTCGCATAATATTGCGAAAAAAAAACTTGCTTAAAATTAAGCAAGTTTTTTGGCATTTTGTTTCGTACGAAAAATCATCGAATTTAGCAATATCTTGACGTTTATCATCCCCTTTTCCTTCATGTGATTTAAACAAAATATCATCGAATTAGGCAATATTTTGCCGTTTTCCACGTTTTGTGAATTTTCAGTCCATGGGTAGAAAAGACATATGATTCATATATATACGATAAAAATGATGCAAACACATAATTGATTAGATAATAACCTTAAATACTTCATTTTCAATAATCTATTTGTTTCTCGTTAAAATACTGAGTAAGATATTGAAAAGGGGAGAAGTTCAGTTTTTATTGCATATATCGACGTTTCAGCCGGATTAGAGCGGTTTTTCGTGTACATCTTCCCTCGTTAATATAAACGGAAAATCAAGAACATTATAGTTAATTCTAATGAAAACACATTGTTTTTTTTTCATTTGTATTGGAAACAATATTGTCATATGTCTTTTCTTGGAACTAAATAATACGAAACCTCGCTCTATGATTTGAAGGTAAAATCCTCAAATATGGTAAAATAGTGACTTTTTCACGTTAATCATGTAGTTTGATATTACTCAAATATATTCATTTTTACCAATATTTCGATACTATTTCATGTAGTATCGCGATATGTGATTTCCCTTTCAAATCTCAGAATTTCGCATAATATTGCATTTTAAGCAAGTTTTCTTGCATTTTGTTTCGTACGAAAAATCATCGAAAAATCAATATTTTGACGTTTATCATCCCATTTTCCTTTATTTGATTTAAACAAAATATCATCGAATTAGGCAATATTTTGCCGTTTTCCACGTTTTTGTGAATTTTCAGTCCATGGGTATTAATTTATATATATACGATAAAAATGATGCAAACACATAATTGATTAGATAATAACCTTAAATACTTCATTTTCAATCAACTATTTTTTCTCGTTAAAATACTGAGTAAGATATTGAAACGGGGAGAAGTTCTGATTTTATTGCATATATCGACGTTTCAGCCGGAATAGAGCGGTTTTTCGTGTACATCTTCCATCGGTAATATAAACGGAAAATCAGGAACATTTTAGTTAATTCTAATGAAAACACATTGATTTTTATCATTTGTATTGGAAACAACATTGTCATATGTCTTTTCTTGGATCTAAATAATACGAAACCTCGCTCTATGACTTGAAGGTAAAATCCTCAAATATGGTAAAATAGTAACTTTTTCACGTTAATCATGTAGTTTGATATTACGCAAATATATTCATTTTTACCAATATTCCGATACTATTTCATGTAGTATCACGATATGTGATTTGCCCTTCAAATCTCAGAATTTCGCGTAATATTGCATTTTAAGCAAGTTTTCTTGCATTTTATTTCGTACGAAAAATCATCGAATTTAGCAATATTTTGACGTTGATCATCCCCTTTTCCTTCATGTGATTTAAACAAAATATCATCGAATTAGGCAATATTTTGCCGTTTTTCCACGTTTTTGTGAATTTTCATTCCATGGGTATTAATTCATATATATACGATAAAAATGATGCAAACACATAAATGATTAGATAATAACCTTAAATACTTCATTTTCAATCAACTATTTGTTTCTCGATAAAATACTGAGTAAGATATTGAAAAGGGGAGAAGTTCTGTTTTTATTGCATATATCGACGTTTCAGCCGGAATAGAGCGATTTTCGTGTACATCTTCCATCGGTAATATAAACGGAAAACCAGGAACATTTTTATTAATTCTAATGAAAACACTTTGTCTTTTATCATTTGTATTGGAAACAACATTGTCATATGTCTTTTCTTGGATCCAAATAATACGAAACCTCGCTCTATGATTTGAAGTTAAAATCCTAAAATATGGTTAAATAGTGACTTTTTTCACGTTTTTATGTAGTTTGATATTACGTAAATATATTCATTTTACCAATATTTCGATACTATTTCATTTAGTATCACGATATGTGATTTGGCCTTGAAATCTCAGAATTTCGCATAATATAGCATTTTAAGCAAGTTATCTTGCATTTTGTTTTCGTACGAAAAATCATCGAATTTAGCAATATTTTGACGTTTATCATCCCCTTTTCCTTCATGTGATTTAAACAAAATATCATCGAATTAGGCAATATTTTGCCGTTTTCCACGTTTTTGTAAATTTTCAGTCCATGGGTATTAATTCATATATATACGATAAAAATGATGCAAACACATAATTGATTAGATAATATCCTTAAATACTTCATTTTCAATCATCTATTTGTTTCTCGTTAAAATACTGAGTAAGATATTGAAAAGGGGAGAAGTTCGGTTTTTATTGCATATATCGACGTTTCAGCCGGATTAGAGCGGTTTTACGTGTACATCTTCCCTCGTTAATATAAACGGAAAATCAAGAACATTTCAGTTAATTCTAATGAAAACACGTTGATTTTTATCATTTGTATTGGAAACAACATTGTCATATGTCTTTTCTTGGATCCAAATAATACGAAACCTCGCTCTATGATTTGAAGTTAAAATCCTCAAATATGGTTAAATAGTGACTTTTTTCACGTTTTTCATGTAGTTTGATATTACGTAAATATATTCATTTTTACCAATATTTCGATACTATTTCATGTAGTATCACGATATGTGATTTGGCCTTGAAATCTCAGAATTTCGCATAATATTGCATTTTAAGCAAGTTTTCTTGTATTTTGTTTCGTACGAAAAATCATCGAATTTAGCAATATTTTGACGTTTATC
The DNA here is from genome assembly GCF_040958095.1 of Procambarus clarkii. Lineage (NCBI taxonomy): Eukaryota > Metazoa > Arthropoda > Malacostraca > Decapoda > Cambaridae > Procambarus > Procambarus clarkii. The sequence continues at coordinate 3,454,302 of NC_091212.1, read as the reverse complement.
ATCCCCTTTTCCTTCATGTGATTTAAACAAAATATCATCGAATTAGGCAATATTTTGCCGTTTTCCACGTTTTTCTAAATTTTCAGTCCATGGGAATTAATTCATATATATACCGTAAAAATTATGCAAACACATAATTGATTAGATAATAACCTTAAATACTTCATTTTCAATCATCTATTTGTTTCTCGTTAAAATACTGAGTAAGATATTGAAAAGGGGAGAAGTTCGGTTTTTATTGCATATATCGACGTTTCAGCCGGATTAGAGCGGTTTTACGTGTACATCCTTCCCTCGTTAATATAAACGGAAAATCAAGAACATTATAGTTAATCCTAATGAAAACACATTGTTTTTTATCATTTGTATTGGAAACAACATTGACATATGTCTTTTCTTGGAACTAAATAATACGAAACCTCGCTCTATGATTTGAAGGTAAAATCCTCAAATATGGTAAAATAGTGACTTTTTCACGTTAATCATGTAGTTTGATATTACGCAAATATATTCATTTTTACCAATATTTCGATACTATTTCATGTAGTATCACGATATGTGATTTGGCCTTCAAATCTCAGAATTTCGCATAATATTGCATTTTAAGCAAGTTTTCTTGCATTTTGTTTCGTACGAAAAATCATCGAATTTAGCAATATTTTGACGTTTATCATCCCCTTTTCCTTTATTTGATTTAAACAAAATATCATCGAATTAGGCAATATTTGCCGTTTTTCCACGTTTTTGTGAATTTTCAGTCTATGGGTATTAATTCATTATATATACGATAAAAATGATGCAAACACATAATTGATTAGATAATAACCTTAAATGCTTCATTTTCAATCAACTATTTGTTTCTCGTTAAAATGCTGAGTAAGATATTGAAAAGGGGAGAAGTTCTGTTTTTATTGCATATTTCGACGATTCAGCCGGAATAGGGCGGTTTTACGTGTACATCTTCCATCGGTAATATAAACGGAAAACCAGGAACATTTTTACTAATTCTAATGAAAACACTTTGTCTTTTATCATTTGTATTGGAAACAACATTGTCATGTCTTTTCTTGGATCCAAATAATACGAAACCTCGCTCTATGATTTGAAGTTAAAATCCTAAAATATGGTTAAATAGTGACTTTTTTCACGTTTTTTATGTAGTTTGATATTACGTAAATATATTCATTTTTACCAATATTTCGATACTATTTCATTTAGTATCACGATATGTGATTTGGCCTTGAAATCTCAGAATTTCGCATAATATAGCATTTTAAGCAAGTTTTCTTGCATTTTGTTTCGTACGAAAAATCATCGAATTTAGCAATATTTTGACGTTTATCATCCCCTTTTCCTTCATGTGATTTAAACAAAATATAATCGAATTAGGCAATATTTTGCCGTTTTTCCACGTTTTTGTAAATTTTCAGTCCATGGGTATTAATTCATATATATACGATAAAATGATGCAAACACATAATTGATTAGATAATATCCTTAAATACTTCATTTTCAATCATCTATTTGTTTCTCGTTAAAATACTGAGTAAGATATTGAAAAAGGGAGAAGTTCGGTTTTTATTGCATAAATCGACGTTTCAGCCGGATTAGAGCGGTTTTACGTGTACATCTTCCCTCGTTAATATAAACGGAAAATCAAGAACATTTTAGTTATTTCTAATGAAAACACATTGTTTTTTATCATTTGTATTGGAAACAATATTGTCAAATGTCTTTTCTTGGATCTAAATAATACGAAACCTCGCTTTCTGATTTGAAGTTAAAATCCTCAAATATGGTTATATAGTGACTTTTTTCACGTTTTTCATGTAGTTTGATATTACGTAAATATATTCATTTTTACCAATATTTCGATACTATTTCATGTAGTATTACGATATGTGATTTGGCCTTCAAATCTCAGAATTTCGCATAATATTGCATTTTAAGCAAATTTTCTTGCATTTTGTTTCGTACGAAAAATCATCGAAATTAGCAATATTTTAACGTTTATCATCTCCTTTTCCTTCATGTGATTTAAACAAAATATCATCGAATTAGGCAATATTTTGCCGTTTTCCACGTTTTTGTGAATTTTCCGTCCATGGTTCTTAATTCATATATATACGATAAAAATGATGCAAACACATAATTGATTAGATAATAACCTTAAATACTTCATTTTCAATCATCTATTTGTTTCTCGTTAAAATACTGAGTAAGATATTGAAAAGGGGAGAAGTTCGGTTTTTATTGCATATATCGACGTTTCAGCCGGATTAGAGCGGTTTTAACGTGTACATCTTCCCTCGTTAATATAAACGGAAAATCAAGAACATTATAGTTAATTCTAATGAAAACACATTGTTTTTTATCATTTGTATTGGAAACAACATTGACATATGTCTTTTCTTGGAACTAAATAATACGAAACCTCGCTCTATGATTTGAAGGTAAAATCCTCAAATATGGTAAAATAGTGACTTTTTCACGTTAATCATGTAGTTTGATATTACGCAAATATATTCATTTGTACCAATACTTCGAAACTATTTCATGTAGTATCACGATATGTGATTTGGCCTTCAAATCTCAGAATTTCGCATAATATTGCATTTTAAGCAAGTTTTCTTGCATTTTGTTTCGTACGAAAAATCATCGAATTTAGCAATATTTTGACGTTTATCATCCCCTTTTCCTTTATTTGATTTAAACAAAATATCATCGAATTAGGCAATATTTTGCCGTTTTTCCACGTTTTTGTGAATTTTCAGTCTATGGGTATTAATTCATTATATATACGATAAAAATGATGCAAACACATAATTGATTAGATAATAACCTTAAATACTTCATTTTCAATCAACTATTTGTTTCTCGTTAAATGCTGAGTAAGATATTGAAAAGGGGAGAAGTTCTGTTTTTATTGCATATTTCGACGTTTCAGCCGGAATAGGGCGGTTTTACGTGTACATCTTCCATCGGTAATATAAACGGAAAACCAGGAACATTTTTATTAATTCTAATGAAAACACTTTGTCTTTATCATTTGTATTGGAAACAACATTGGTCATATGTCTTTTCTTGGATCCAAATAATACGAAACCTCGCTCTATGATTTGAAGTTAAAATCCTAAAATATGGTTAAATAGTGACTTTTTTCACGTTTTTTTATGTAGTTTGATATTACGTAAATATATTCATTTTACCAATATTTCGATACTATTTCATGTAGTATCACGATATGTGATTTGGCCTTGAAATCTCAGAATTTCGCATAATATTGCATTTTAAGCAAGTTTTCTTGTATTTTGTTTCGTACGAAAAATCAGCGAATTTAGCAATATTTTGACGTTTATCATCCCCTTTTCCTTCATGTGATTTAAACAAAATATCATCGAATTAGGCAATATTTTGCCGTTTTCCACGTTTTTGTAAATTTTCAGTCCATGGGAATTAATTCATATATATACGATAAAAATGATGCAAACACATAATTGATTAGATAATATCCTTAAATACTTCATTTTCAATCATCTATTTGTTTCTCGTTAAAATACTGAGTAAGATATTGAAAAAGGGAGAAGTTCGGTTTTTATTGCATAAATCGACGTTTCAGCCGGATTAGAGCGGTTTTACGTGTACATCTTCCCTCGTTAATATAAACGGAAAATCAAGAACATTTTAGTTATTTCTAATGAAAACACATTGTTTTTTATCATTTGTATTGGAAACAATATTGTCAAATGTCTTTTCTTGGATCTAAATAATACGAAACCTCGCTTTCTGATTTGAAGTTAAAATCCTCAAATATGGTTATATAGTGACTTTTTTCACGTTTTTCATGTAGTTTGATATTACGTAAATATATTCATTTTTACCAATATTTCGATACTATTTCATGTAGTATCACGATATGTGATTTGGCCTTCAAATCTCAGAATTTCGCATAATATTGCATTTTAAGCAAGTTTTCTTGCATTTTGTTTCGTACGAAAAATCATCGAATTTAGCAATATTTTGACGTTTATCATCCCCTTTTCCTTTATTTGATTTAAACAAAATATCATCGAATTAGGCAATATTTTACCGTTTTTCCACGTTTTTGTGAATTTTCAGTCTATGGGTATTAATTCATTATATATACAATAAAAATGATGCAAACACATAATTGATTAGATAATAACCTTAAATACTTCATTTTCAATCAACTATTTGTTCCTCGTTAAAATGCTGAGTAAGATATTGAAAAGGGGAGAAGTTCTGTTTTTATTGCATATTTCGACGTTTCAGCCGGAATAGGGCGGTTTTACGTGTACATCTTCCATCAGTAATATAAACGGAAAATCAGGAACATTTTAGTTAATTCTAATGAAAACACATTGATTTTTATCATTTGTATTGGAAACAACATTGTCATATGTCTTTTCTTGGATCTAATAATACGAAACCTCGCTTTCTGATTCTAAGTTATAATCCTCAATATGGTTAAATATTGACTTTTTCACGATTTTCATGTAGTATGATATTACGTAATATATTCATTTTTACCAATATTTCGATACTATTTCATGTAGTATCACGATATGTGATTTGGCCTTGAAATCTCAGAATTTCGCATAATATTGCATTTATGCAAGTTTTCTTGCATTTTGTTTCGTACGAAAACTCATCGAATTTAGCAATATCTTGACGTTTATCATCCCCTTTTCCTTCATGTGATTGAAACAAAATATCATCGAATTAGGCAATATTTTGCCGTTTTTCCACGGTTTTGTGAATTTTCCGTCCATTTGTATTAATTCACATATATATACGATAAAAATGATGCAAACACATAATTGATTAGATAATAACCTTAAATACTTCATTTTCAATCATCTATTTGTTTCTCGTTAAATACTGAGTAAGATATTGAAAAGGGGAGAAGTTCGGTTTTTATTGCATATATCGACGTTTCAGCCGGATTAGAGCGGTTTTGCGTGTACATCTTCCATCGTTAATATAAACGGAAAATCAAGAACATTATAGTTAGTTCTAATGAAAACACATTGTTTTTTATCATTTGTATTGGAAACAACATTGTCATATGTCTTTTCTTGGATCTAAATAATACGAAACCTCGCTCTATGATTTGAAGTTAAAATCCTCAAATATGGTTATGTAGTGACTTTTTTCACGTTTTTCATGTAGTTTGATATTACGTAAATATATTCATTTTTACCAATATTTCGATACTATTTCATGTAGTATTACGATATGTGATTTGGCCTTCAAATCTCAGAATTTCGCATAATATTGCATTTTAAGCAAATTTTCTTGCATTTGTTTCGTACGAAAAATCATCGAAATTAGCAATATTTTAACGTTTATCATCTCCTTTTCCTTCATGTGATTTAAACAAAATATCATCGAATTAGGCAATATTTTGCCGTTTTCCACGTTTTGTGAATTTTCCGTCCATGGGTCTAAATTCATATATATACGATAAAAATGATGCAACACATAATTGATTAGATAATAACCTTAAATACTTCATTTTCAATCATCTATTTGTTTTCTCGTTAAAATACTGAGTAAGATATTGAAAGGGAGAAGGTCGGTTTTTATTGCATATATCGACGTTTCAGCCGGATTAGAGCGGTTTTACGTGTACATCTTCCCTCGTTAATATAAACGGAAAATCAAGAACATTATAATTAATTCTAATGAAAACACATTGTTTTTTATCATTTGTATTGGAAAACAACATTGACATATGTCTTTTCTTGGAACTAAATAATACGAAACCTCGCTCTATGATTTGAAGGTAAAATCCTCAAATATGGTAAATAGTGACTTTTTCACGTTAATCATGTAGTTTGATATTACGCAAATATATTCATTTTTACCAATATTTCGATACTATTTCATGTAGTATCACGATATGTGATTTGGCCTTCAAATCTCAGAATTTCGCATAATATTGCATTTTAAGCAAGTTTCTTGCATTTTGTTTCGTACGAAAAATCATCGAATTTAGCAATATTTTGACGTTTATCATCCCCTTTCCTTTATTTGATTAAACAAAATATCATCGAATTAGGCAATATTTTGCCGTTTTTCCACGTTTTTGTGAATTTTCAGTCTATGGGTATTAATTCATTATATATACGATAAAATGATGCAAACACATAATTGATTAGATAATAACCTTAAATACTTCATTTTCAATCATCTATTTGTTTCTCGTTAAAATGCTGAGTAAGATATTGAAAAGGGGAGAAGTTCTGTTTTTATTGCATATTTCGACGTTTCAGCCGGAATAGGGCGGTTTTACGTGTACATCTTCCATCAGTAATATAACGGAAAATCAGGAACATTTTAGTTAATTCTAATGAAAACACATTGATTTTTATCATTTGTATTGGAAACAACATTGTCATATGTCTTTTCTTGGATCTAAATAATACGAAACCTCGCTCTATGATTCTAAGTTATAATCCTCAAATATGGTTAAATATTGACTTTTTTCACGATTTTCATGTAGTATGATATTACGTAAATATATTCATTTTTACCAATATTTCGATACTATTTCATGTAGTATCACGATATGTGATTTGGCCTTGAAATCTCAGAATTTCGCATAATATTGCATTTATGCAAGTTTTCTTGCATTTTGTTTCGTACGAAAACTCATCGAATTTAGCAATATCTTGACGTTTATCATCCCCTTTTCCTTCATGTGATTTAAACAAAATATCATCGAATTAGGCAATATTTTGCCGTTTTTCCACGATTGTGTGAATTTTCCGTCCATTTGTATTAATTCACATATATATACGATAAAAATGATGCAAACACATAATTGATTAGATAATAACCTTAAATACTTCATTTTCAATCATCTATTTGTTTCTCGTTAAAATACTGAGTAAGATATTGAAAAGGGGAGAAGTTCGGTTTTTATTGCATATATCGACGTTTCAGCCGGATTAGAGCGGTTGTGCGTGTACATCTTCCATCGTTAATATGACGGAAAATCAAGAACATTATAGTTAATTCTAATGAAAACACATTGTTTTTTATCATTTGTATTGGAAACAACATTGTCATATGTCTTTTCTTAGATCTAAATAATACGAAACCTCGCTCTATGATTTGAAGTTAAAATCCTCAAATATGGTTATGTAGTGACTTTTTTCACGTTTTTCATGTAGTTTGATATTACGTAAATATATTCATTTTTACCAATATTTCGATACTATTTCATGTAGTATCACGATATGTGATTTGGCCTTCAAATCTCAGAATTTCGCGCAATATTGCATTTTAAGCAAGTTTTCTTGCATTTTGTTTCGTACGAAAAATCATCGAATATAGCAATATTTTGACGTTTATCATCTCCTTTTCCTTCATGTGATTTAAACAAAATATCATCGAATTAGGCAATATTTTGCCGTTTTTCCACGTTTTTGTGAATTTTCAGTCTATGGGTATTAATTCATTATATATACGATAAAAATGATGCAAACACATAATTGATTAGATAATAACCTTAAATACTTCATTTTCAATCAACTATTTGTTTCTCGTTAAAATGCTGAGTAAGATATTGAAAAGGGGAGAAGTTCTGTTTTTATTGCTTATATCGACGTTTCAGCCGGAATAGGGCGGTTTTACGTGTACATCTTCCATCAGTATTATAAACGGAAAATCAGGAACATTTTAGTTAATTCTAATGAAAACACATTGATTTTTATCATTTGTATTGGAAACAACATTGTCATATGTCTTTTCTTGGATCTAAATAATACGAAACCTCGCTCTATGATTTCTAAGTTATAATCTCAAATATGGTTAAATATTGACTTTTTTCATGTAGTATGATATTACGTAAATATATTCATTTTTACCAATATTTCGATACTATTTCATGTAGTATCACGATATGTGATTTGGCCTTGAAATCTCAGAATTTCGTATAATATTGCATTTATGCAAGTTTTCTTGCATTTTGTTTCGTACGAAAAATCATCGAATTTAGCAATATCTTGACGCTTATCATCCCCCTTTTCCTTCATGTGATTTAAACAAATATCATCGAATTAGGCAATATTTTGCCGTTTTCCACGTTTTTGTGCATTTTCAGTCTCATGGATATTAATTCATATATATATACGATAAAATGATGCAAACACATAATTGATTAGATAATAACCTTAAATACTTCATTTTCAATCATCTATTTGTTTCTCGTTAAAATACTGAGTAAGATATTGAAAAGGGGAGAAGTTCGGTTTTTATTGCATATAATCGACGTTTCAGCCGGATTAGAGCGGTTTTACGTGTACATCTTCCCTCGTTAATATAAACGAAAATCAAGAACATTATAGTTAATTCTAATGAAAACACATTGTTTTTTATCATTTGTATTGGAAACAACATTGTCATATGTCTTTTCTTGGAACTAATAATACGAAACCTCGCTCTATGATTTGAAGTTAAAATCCTCAAATATGGTTTATATAGTGACTTTTTTTCACGTTTTTCATGTAGTTTGATATTACGTAAATATATTCATTTTTACGAATATTTCGATACTATTTCATGTAGTATCACGATATGTGATTTGGCCTTCAAATCTCAGAATTTCGCATAATATTGCATTTTAAGCAAGTTTTCTTGCTTTTTGCTTCGTACGAAAAATCATCGAATTTAGCAATATTTTAACGTTTATCATCTCCATTTCCTTCATGTGATTTAAACAAAATATCATCGAATTAGCAATATTTTGCCGTTTTCCACGGTTTTGTGAATTTTCCGTTCATTTGTATTAATTCACATATATATCCGATAAAAATGATGCAAACACATAATTGATTAGATAATAACCTTAAATACTTCATTTTCAATCATCTATTGGTTCTCGTTAAAATACTGAGTAAGATATTGAAAAGGGGAGAAGTTCGGTTTTTATTGCATATATCGACGTTTCAGCCGGATTAGAGCGGTTTTGCGTGTACATCTTCCATCGTTAATATAAACGGAAAATCAAGACTATTATAGTTAATTCTAATGAAAACACATTGTTTTTTAACATTGTATTGGAAACAACATTGTCATAAGTCTTTTCTTGGATCTAAATAATACGAAACCTCGCTCTATGATTTGAAGTTAAAATCCTCATATGGTTATGTAGTGACTTTTTTCACGTTTTTCATGTAGTTTGATATTACGTAATATATTCATTTTTACCAATATTTCGATACTATTTCATGTAGTATCACGATATGTGATTTCCCCTTCAAATCTCAGAATTTCGCGCAATATTGCATTTTAAGCAAGTTTTCTTGCATTTTGTTTCGTACGAAAAATCATCGAATATAGCAATATTTTGACGTTTATCATCTCCTTTTCCTTCATGTGATTTAAACAAAATATCATCGAATTAGGCAATATTTTGCCGTTTTCCACGTTTTTGTGAATTTTCAGTCCATGGGTTTAATTCATATATATACGATAAAAATGATGCAAACACATAATTGATTAGATAATAACCTTAAATACTTCATTTTCAATCATCTATTTGTTTCTCGTTAAAATACTGAGTAAGATATTGAAAAGGGGAGAAGTTCGGTTTTTATTGCATATATCGACGTTTCAGCCGGATTAGAGCGGTTTTACGTGTACATCTTCCCTCGTTAATATAAACGGAAAATCAGAACATTTTGTTAATTCTAATGAAAACATTGATTTTTATCATTTGTATTGGAAACAACATTGTCATATGTCTTTTCTTGGATCTAAATAATACGAAACCTCGCTCTATGATTTGAAGGTAAAATCCTCAAATATGGTAAAAATACTTTTTCACGTTAATCATGTAGTTTGATATTACGCAAATATATTCATTTTTACCAATATTTCGATACTATTTCATGTAGTATCACGATATGTGATTTGCCCTTCAAATCTCAGAATTTCGCGTAATATTGCATTTTAAGCAAGTTTTCTTGCATTTTGTTTCGTACGAAAAATCATCGAATTTAGCAATATTTTGACGTTTATCATCCCCTTTTCCTTCATGTGATTTAAACAAAATATCATCGAATTAGGCAATATTTTGCCGTTTTCCACGTTTTGTGAATTTTCAGTCCATGGGTATTAATTCATATATATACGATAAAAATGATGCAAACACATAATTGATTAGATAATAACCTTAAATACTTCATTTTCAATCATCTATTTGTTTCTCGTTAAAATACTGAGTAAGATGTTGAAAAGGGGGAAGTTCGGTTTTATTGCATATATCGACGTTTCAGCCGGATTAGAGCGGTTTTACGTGTACATCTTCCTCGTTAATATAAACGGAAAATCAAGAACATTATAGTTAATTCTAATGAAAACACATTGTTTTTATCATTTGTATTGGAAACAACATTGTCATATGTCTTTTCTTGGATCTAAATAATACGAAACCTCGCTCTATGATTTGAAGTAAAATCCTCAAATATGGTAAATAGTGACTTTTTCACGTTTCATGTAGTTTGATATTACAAATATATTCATTTTTACCAATATTTCGATACTATTTCATGTAGTATCACGATATGTGATTTGGCCTTGAAATCTCAGAATTTCGCATAATATTGCATTTTAAGCAAGTTTTCTTGCATTTGTTTCGTACGAAAAATCATCGAATTTGCAATATTTTGACGTTTATCATCCCCTTTTCCTTCATGTGATTTAAACAAAATATCATCGAATTAGGCAATATTTTGCCGTTTTCCACGTTTTTGTAAATTTTCAGTCCATGGGTATAATTCATATATATACGATAAAAATGATGCAAACACATAATTGATTAGATAATAACCTTAAATACTTCATTTTCAATCATCTATTTGTTTCTCGTTAAAATACTGAGTAAGATATTGAAAAGAGGAGAAGTTCGGTTTTTATTGCATATATCGACGTTTCAGCCGGATTAGAGCGGTTTTACGTGTACATCTTCCTCGTTAATATAAACGGAAAATAAAGAACATTATAGTTAATTCTAATGAAAACACATTGTTTTTTATCATTTGTATTGGAAACAACATTGTCATATGTCTTTTGTTGGAACTAAATAATACGAAACCTCGCTCTATGATTTGAAGATAAAATCCTCAAATATGGTAAAATAATGACTTTTCACGTTAATCATGTAGTTTGATATTACGCAAATATATTCATTTTTACAATATTCGATACTATTTCATGTAGTATCACGATATGTGATTTCCCTTCAAATCTCAGAATTTCGCGTAATATTGCATTTTAAGCAAGTTTTCTTGCATTTTGTTTCGTACGAAAAATCATCGAATATAGCAATATTTTGACGTTTATCATCCCCTTTTCCTTATTGATTTAAACAAAATATCATCGAATTAGGCAATATTTTGCCGTTTTTCCACGTTTTTGTGAATTTTCAGTCTATGGGTATTAATTCATTATATATACGATAAAAATGATGCAAACACATAATTGATTAGATAATAACTTAAATACTTCATTTTCAATCAACTATTTGTTCTCGTTAAAATACTGAGTAAGATATTAAAAGGGGAGAAGTTCTGTTTTTATTGCATATATCGACGTTTCAGCCGAATAGAGCGGTTTTACGTGTACATCTTCCATCAGTAATATAAACGGAAAATCAGGAACATTTTAGTTAATTCTAATGAAAACACATTGATTTTTATCATTTGTATTGGAAACAACATTGTCATATGTCTTTTCTTGGATCTAAATAATACGAAACCTCGCTCTATGATTCTAAGTTATAATCCTCAAATATGGTTAAATAGTGACTTTTTCACGATTTTCATGTAGTTTGATATTACGTAAATATATTCATTTTTACCAATATTTCGATACTATTTCATGTAGTATCACGATATGTGATTTGGCCTTGAAATCTCAGAATTTCGCATAATATTGCATTTTAAGCAAGTTTTCTTGCATTTGTTTTGTACGAAAAATCATCGAATTTAGCAATATTTTGACGTTTATCATCCCCTTTTCCTTCATGTGATTTAAACAAATATCATCGAATTAGGCAATATTTTGCCGTTTTCCACGTTTTTGTGAATTTTCAGTCCATGGGTAGAAAACATAATTCATATATATACGATAAAAATGATGCAAACACATAATTGATTAGATAATAACCTTAAATACTTCATTTTCAATCATCTATATGTTTCTCGTTAAAATACTGAGTAAGATATTGAAAAAGGGGAGAAGTTCGGTTTTTATTGCATATATCGACGTTTCAGCCGGATTAGAGCGGTTTTACGTGTACATCTTCCCTCGTTAATATAAACGGAAAATCAAGAACATTATAGTTAATTCTAATGAAAACACATTGTTTTTAACATTTGTATTGGAAACAACATTGTCATATGTCTTTTCTTGGAACTAAATAATACGAAACCTCGCTCTATGATTTGAAGTTAAAATCCTCAAATATGGTTATAGTGACTTTTTTCACGTTTTTCATGTAGTTTGATATTACGTAAATATATTCATTTTACCAATATTTCGATGCATTTCATGTAGTATCACGATATGTGATTTGGCCTTCAAATCTCAGAATTTCGCATAATATTGTTTTAAGCAAGTTTTCTTGCATTTTGTTTCGTACGAAAAATCATCGAATATAGCAATATTTTGACGTTTATCATCTCCTTTTCCTTCATGTGATTTAAACAAAATCATCGAATTAGGCAATATTTTGCCGTTTTCCACGTTTTGTGAATTTTCAGTCCATGGGTTTTAATTCATATATATACGATAAAAATGATGCAAACACATAATTGATTAGATAATAACCTTAAATACTTCATTTTCAATCAATATTTTTTCTCGTTAAAATACTGAGTAAGATATTGAAAGGGGGAAGTTTTGATTTTATTGCATATATCGACGTTTCAGCAGGAATAGAGCGGTTTTCGTGTACATCTTCCATCGTAATATAAACGGAAAATCAGGAACATTTTAGTTAATTCTAATGAAAACACATTGATTTTTATCATTTGTATTGGAAACAACATTGTCATATGTCTTTTCTTGGATCTAAATAATACGAAACCTCGCTCTATGATTTGAAGGTAAAATCCTCAAATATGGTAAAATAGTACTTTTTCACGTTAATCATGTAGTTTGATATTACGCAAATATATTCATTTTTACCAATTTCGATACTATTTCATGTAGTATCACGATATGTGATTTGCCCTTCAAATCTCAGAATTTCGCATAATATTGCATTTTAAGCAAGTTTTCTGCATTTTGTTTCGTACGAAAAATCATCGAATTTAGCAATATTTTGACGTTTATCATCCCCTTTTCCTTCATGTGATTTAACAAAATATCATCGAATTAGGCAATATTTTGCCGTTTTCCACGTTTTTGTGAATTTTCAGTCCATGGGTTTTATTCATATATATACGATAAAAATGATGCAAACACATAATTGCTTAGATAATAACCTTAAATACTTCATTTTCAATCATCTATTTGTTTTCTCGTTAAAATACTGAGTAAGATATTGAAAAGGGGAGAAGTTCGGTTTTTATTGCATATATCGACGTTTCAGCCGGATTAGAGCGGTTTACGTGTACATCTTCCCGTTAATATAAACGAAAATCAAGAACATTATAGTTAATTCTAATGAAAACACATTGTTTTTTATCATTTGTATTGGAAACAACATTGTCATATGTCTTTTCTTGGAACTAAATAATACGAAACCTCGCGCTATGATTTGAAGTTAAAATCCTCAATATGGTTATATAGTGACTTTTTTCACGCTTTTCATGTAGTTTGATATTACGTAAATATATTCATTTTTACCAATATTTCGATACTATTTCATGTAGTATCACGATATGTGATTTGGCCTTCAAATCTCAGAATTTCGCATAATATTGCATTTTAAGCAAGTTTTCTTGCATTTTGTTTTGTACGAAAAATCATCGAATTTAGCAATATTTGAACGTTTATCATCCCTTTTCCTTCATGTGATTTAAACAAT
>NC_091212.1:3397065-3439734 GCF_040958095.1 Procambarus clarkii | reverse complement strand
TTCCATCGTTAATATAAACGGAAAATCAAGAACATTATAGTTAATTCTAATGAAAACACATTGTTTTTTATTATTTGTATTGGAAACAACATTGTCATATGTCTTTTCTTGGATCTAAATAATACGAAACCTCGCTCTATGATTTGAAGTTAAAATCCTCAAATATGGTTATATAGTGACTTTTTTCACGTTTTTCATGTAGTTTGATATTACGTAAATATATTCATTTTTACCAATATTTCGATACTATTTCATGTAGTATCACGATATGTGATTTGGCCTTCAAATCTCAGAATTTCGCAGAATATTGCATTTTAAGCAAGTTTTCTTGCATTTTGCTTCGTACGAAAAATCATCGAATTTAGCAATATTTTAACGTTTATCATCTCCTTTTCCTTCATGTGATTTAAACAAAATATCATCGAATTAGGCAATATTTTGCCGTTTTCCACGTTTTTGTGAATTTTCAGTCCATGGGTTTTAATTCATATATATACGATAAAAATGATGCAAACACATAATTGATTAGATAATAACCTTAAATACTTCATTTTCAATCATCTATTTGTTTCTCGTTAAAATACTGAGTAAGATATTGAAAAGGGGAGAAGTTCGGTTTTTATTGCATATATCGACGTTTCAGCCGGATTAGAGCGGTTTTACGTGTACATCTTCCCTCGTTAATATAAACGGAAAATCAAGAACATTATAGTTAATTCTGATGAAAACACATTGTTTTTTATCATTTGTATTGGAAACAACATTGTCATATGTCTTTTCTTGGATCTAAATAATACGAAACCTCGCTCTATGATTTGAAGTTAAAATCCTCAAATATGGTTATATAGTGACTTTTTTCACGTTTTTCATGTAGTTTGATATTACGTAAATATATTCATTTTTACCAATATTTCGATACTATTTCATGTAGTATCACGATATGTGATTTGGCCTTCAAATCTCAGAATTTCGCATAATATTGCATTTTAAGCAAGTTTTCTTGCATTTTGTTTCGTACGAAAAATCATCGAATATAGCAATATTTTGACGTTTATCATCTCCTTTTCCTTCATGTGATTTAAACAAAATATCATCGAATTAGGCAATATTTTGCCGTTTTCCACGTTTTTGTGAATTTTCAGTCCATGGGTTTTAATTCATATATATACGATAAAAATGATGCAAACACATAATTGATTAGATAATAACCTTAAATACTTCATTTTCAATCATCTATTTGTTTCTCGTTAAAATACTGAGTAAGATATTGAAAAGGGGAGAAGTTCGGTTTTTATTGCATATATCGACGTTTCAGCCGGATTAGAGCGGTTTTACGTGTACATCTTCCATCGTTAATATAAACGGAAAATCAAGAACATTATAGTTAATTCTAATGAAAACACATTGTTTTTTATCATTTGTATTGGAAACAACATTGTCATATGTCTTTTCTTGGATCTAAATAATACGAAACCTCGCTCTATGATTTGAAGTTAAAATCCTCAAATATGGTTATATAGTGACTTTTTTCACGTTTTTCATGTAGTTTGATATTACGTAAATATATTCATTTTTACCAATATTTCGATACTATTTCATGTAGTATCACGATATGTGATTTGGCCTTCAAATCTCAGAATTTCGCATAATATTGCATTTTAAGCAAGTTTTCTTGCATTTTGTTTCGTACGAAAAATCATCGAATATAGCAATATTTTGACGTTTATAATCTCCTTTTCCTTCATGTGATTTAAACAAAATATCATCGAATTAGGCAATATTTTGCCGTTTTCCACGTTTTTGTGAATTTTCAGTCTATGGGTTTTAATTCATATATATATACGATAAAAATGATGCAAACACATAATTGATTAGATAATAACCTTAAATACTTCATTTTCAATCATCTATTTGTTTCTCGGTAAAATACTGAGTAAGATATTGAAAAGGGGAGAAGTTCGGTTTTTATTGCATATATCGACGTTTCAGCCGGATTAGAGCGGTTTTACGTGTACATCTTCCATCGTTAATATAAACGGAAAATCAAGAACATTATAGTTAATTCTAATGAAAACACATTGTTTTTTATTATTTGTATTGGAAACAACATTGTCATATGTCTTTTCTTGGATCTAAATAATACGAAACCTCGCTCTATGATTTGAAGTTAAAATCCTCAAATATGGTTATATAGTGACTTTTTTCACGTTTTTCATGTAGTTTGATATTACGTAAATATATTCATTTTTACCAATATTTCGATACTATTTCATGTAGACTCACGATATGTGATTTGGCCTTCAAATCTCAGAATTTCGCATAATATTGCATTTTAAGCAAGTTTTCTTGCATTTTGCTTCGTACGAAAAATCATCGAATTTAGCAATATTTTAACGTTAATCATCTCCTTTTCCTTCATGTGATTTAAACAAAATATCATCGAATTAGGCAATATTTTGCCGTTTTCCACGTTTTTGTGAATTTTCCGTCCATGGGTATTAATTCATATATATATACGATAAAAATGATGTAAACACATAATTGATTAGATAATAACCTTAAGTACTTCATTTTCAATCATCTATTTGTTTCTCGTTAAAATACTGAGTAAGATATTGAAAAGGGGAGAAGTTCGGTTTTTATTGCATATATCGACGTTTCAGCCGGATTAGAGCGGTTTTACGTGTACATCTTCCATCGTTAATATAAACGGAAAATCAAGAACATTATAGTTAATTCTAATGAAAACACATTGTTTTTTATCATTTGTATTGGAAACAACATTGTCATATGTCTTTTCTTGGATCTAAATAATACGAAACCTCGCTCTATGATTTGAAGTTAAAATCCTCAAATATGGTTATATAGTGACTTTTTTCACGTTTTTCATGTAGTTTGATATTACGTAAATATATTCATTTTTACCAATATTTCGATACTATTTCATGTAGTATCACGATATGTGATTTGGCCTTCAAATCTCAGAATTTCGCATAATATTGCATTTTAAGCAAGTTTTCTTGCATTTTGTTTCGTACGAAAAATCATCGAATATAGCAATATTTTGACGTTTATCATCTCCTTTTCCTTCATGTGATTTAAACAAAATATCATCGAATTAGGCAATATTTTGCCGTTTTCCACGTTTTTGTGAATTTTCAGTCTATGGGTTTTAATTCATATATATACGATAAAAATGATGCAAACACATAATTGATTAGATAATAACCTTAAATACTTCATTTTCAATCATCTATTTGTTTCTCGGTAAAATACTGAGTAAGATATTGAAAAGGGGAGAAGTTCGGTTTTTATTGCATATATCGACGTTTCAGCCGGATTAGAGCGGTTTTACGTGTACATCTTCCATCGTTAATATAAACGGAAAATCAAGAACATTATAGTTAATTCTAATGAAAACACATTGTTTTTTATTATTTGTATTGGAAACAACATTGTCATATGTCTTTTCTTGGATCTAAATAATACGAAACCTCGCTCTATGATTTGAAGTTAAAATCCTCAAATATGGTTATATAGTGACTTTTTTCACGTTTTTCATGTAGTTTGATATTACGTAAATATATTCATTTCTACCAATATTTCGATACTATTTCATTTAGTATCACGATATGTGATTTGGCCTTCAAATCTCAGAATTTCGCAGAATATTGCATTTTAAGCAAGTTTTCTTGCATTTTGCTTCGTACGAAAAATCATCGAATTTAGCAATATTTTAACGTTTATCATCTCCTTTTCCTTCATGTGATTTAAACAAAATATCATCGAATTAGGCAATATTTTGCCGTTTTCCACGTTTTTGTGAATTTTCAGTCCATGGGTTTTAATTCATATATATACGATAAAAATGATGCAAACACATAATTGATTAGATAATAACCTTAAATACTTCATTTTCAATCATCTATTTGTTTCTCGTTAAAATACTGAGTAAGATATTGAAAAGGGGAGAAGTTCGGTTTTTATTGCATATATCGACGTTTCAGCAGGATTAGAGCGGTTTTACGTGTACATCTTCCCTCGTTAATATAAACGGAAAATCAAGAACATTATAGTTAATTCTGATGAAAACACATTGTTTTTTATCATTTGTATTGGAAACAACATTGTCATATGTCTTTTCTTGGATCTAAATAATACGAAACCTCGCTCTATGATTTGAAGTTAAAATCCTCAAATATGGTTATATAGTGACTTTTTTCACGTTTTTCATGTAGTTTGATATTACGTAAATATATTCATTTTTACCAATATTTCGATACTATTTCATGTAGTATCACGATATGTGATTTGGCCTTCAAATCTCAGAATTTCGCATAATATTGCATTTTAAGCAAGTTTTCTTGCATTTTGTTTCGTACGAAAAATCATCGAATATAGCAATATTTTGACGTTTATCATCTCCTTTTCCTTCATGTGATTTAAACAAAATATGATCGAATTAGGCAATATTTTGCCGTTTTCCACGTTTTTGTGAATTTTCAGTCCATGGGTTTTAATTCATATATATACGATAAAAATGATGCAAACACATAATTGATTAGATAATAACCTTAAATACTTCATTTTCAATCATCTATTTGTTTCTCGTTAAAATACTGAGTAAGATATTGAAAAGGGGAGAAGTTCGGTTTTTATTGCATATATCGACGTTTCAGCCGGATTAGAGCGGTTTTACGTGTACATCTTCCATCGTTAATATAAACGGAAAATCAAGAACATTATAGTTAATTCTAATGAAAACACATTGTTTTTTATCATTTGTATTGGAAACAACATTGTCATATGTCTTTTCTTGGATCTAAATAATACGAAACCTCGCTCTATGATTTGAAGTTAAAATCCTCAAATATGGTTATATAGTGATTTTTTTCACGTTTTTCATGTAGTTTGATATTACGTAAATATATTCATTTTTACCAATATTTCGATACTATTTCATGTAGTATCACGATATGTGATTTGGCCTTCAAATCTCAGAATTTCGCATAATATTGCATTTTAAGCAAGTTTTCTTGCATTTTGTTTCGTACGAAAAATCGTCGAATATAGCAATATTTTGACGTTTATCATCTCCTTTTCCTTCATGTGATTTAAACAAAATATCATCGAATTAGGCAATATTTTGCCGTTTTCCACGTTTTTGTGAATTTTCAGTCTATGGGTTTTAATTCATATATATATACGATAAAAATGATGCAAACACATAATTGATTAGATAATAACCTTAAATACTTCATTTTCAATCATCTATTTGTTTCTCGGTAAAATACTGAGTAAGATATTGAAAAGGGGAGAAGTTCGGTTTTTATTGCATATATCGACGTTTCAGCCGGATTAGAGCGGTTTTACGTGTACATCTTCCATCGTTAATATAAACGGAAAATCAAGAACATTATAGTTAATTCTAATGAAAACACATTGTTTTTTATTATTTGTATTGGAAACAACATTGTCATATGTCTTTTCTTGGATCTAAATAATACGAAACCTCGCTCTATGATTTGAAGTTAAAATCCTCAAATATGGTTATATAGTGACTTTTTTCACGTTTTTCATGTAGTTTGATATTACGTAAATATATTCATTTTTACCAATATTTCGATACTATTTCATGTAGTATCACGATATGTGATTTGGCCTTCAAATCTCAGAATTTCGCATAATATTGCATTTTAAGCAAGTTTTCTTGCATTTTGTTTCGTACGAAAAATCATCGAATATAGCAATATTTTGACGTTTATCATCTCCTTTTCCTTCATGTGATTTAAACAAAATATGATCGAATTAGGCAATATTTTGCCGTTTTCCACGTTTTTGTGAATTTTCAGTCCATGGGTTTTAATTCATATATATACGATAAAAATGATGCAAACACATAATTGATTAGATAATAACCTTAAATACTTCATTTTCAATCATCTATTTGTTTCTCGTTAAAATACTGAGTAAGATATTGAAAAGGGGAGAAGTTCGGTTTTTATTGCATATATCGACGTTTCAGCCGGATTAGAGCGGTTTTACGTGTACATCTTCCATCGTTAATATAAACGGAAAATCAAGAACATTATAGTTAACTCTAATGAAAACACATTGTTTTTTATTATTTGTATTGGAAACAACATTGTCATATGTCTTTTCTTGGATCTAAATAATACGAAACCTCGCTCTATGATTTGAAGTTAAAATCCTCAAATATGGTTATATAGTGACTTTTTTCACGTTTTTCATGTAGTTTGATATTACGTAAATATATTCATTTTTACCAATATTTCGATACTATTTCATGTAGTATCACGATATGTGATTTGGCCTTCAAATCTCAGAATTTCGCATAATATTGCATTTTAAGCAAGTTTTCTTGCATTTTGTTTCGTACGAAAAATCATCGAATATAGCAATATTTTGACGTTTATCATCTCCTTTTCCTTCATGTGATTTAAACAAAATATCATCGAATTAGGCAATATTTTGCCGTTTTCCACGTTATTGTGAATTTTCAGTCCATGGGTTTTAATTCATATATATACGATAAAAATGATGCAAACACATAATTGATTAGATAATAACCTTAAATACTTCATTTTCAATCATCTATTTGTTTCTCGTTAAAATACTGAGTAAGATATTGAAAAGGGGAGAAGTTCGGTTTTTATTGCATATATCGACGTTTCAGCCGGATTAGAGCGGTTTTACGTGTACATCTTCCCTCGTTAATATAAACGGAAAATCAAGAACATTATAGGTTATTCTAATGAAAACACATTGTATTTTATCATTTGTATTGGAAACAACATTGTCATATGTCTTTTCTTGGATCCAAATAATACGAAACCTCGCTCTATGATTTGAAGTTAAAATCCTCAAATATGGTTAAATAGTGACTTTTTTTAACGTTTTTCATGTAGTTTGATATTACGTAAATATATTCATTTTTACCAATATTTCGATACTATTTCATGTAGTATCACGATATGTGATTTGGCCTTGAAATCTCAGAATTTCGCATAATATTGCATTTTAAGCAAGTTTTCTTGCATTATGTTTCGTACGAAAAATCATCGAATATAGCAATATTTTGACGTTTATCATCTCCTTTTCCTTCATGTGATTTAAACAAAATATGATCGAATTAGGCAATATTTTGCCGTTTTCCACGTTTTTGTGAATTTTCAGTCCATGGGTTTTAATTCATATATATACGATAAAAATGATGCAAACACATAATTGATTAGATAATAACCTTAAATACTTCATTTTCAATCATCTATTTGTTTCTCGTTAAAATACTGAGTAAGATATTGAAAAGGGGAGAAGTTCGGTTTTTATTGCATATATCGACGTTTCAGCCGGATTAGAGCGGTTTTACGTGTACATCTTCCCTCGTTAATATAAACGGAAAATCAAGAACATTATAGGTTATTCTAATGAAAACACATTGTATTTTATCATTTGTATTGGAAACAACATTGTCATATGTCTTTTCTTGGATCCAAATAATACCAAACCTCGCTCTATGATTTGAAGTTAAAATCCTCAAATATGGTTAAATAGTGACTTTTTTTAACGTTTTTCATGTAGTTTGATATTACGTAAATATATTCATTTTTACCAATATTTCGATACTATTTCATGTAGTATCACGATATGTGATTTGGCCTTCAAATCTCAGAATTTCGCATAATATTGCATTTTAAGCAAGTTTTCTTGCATTTTGTTTCGTACGAAAAATCATCGAATATAGCAATATTTTGACGTTTATCATCTCCTTTTCCTTCATGTGATTTAAACAAAATATCATCGAATTAGGCAATATTTTGCCGTTTTCCACGTTTTTGTGAATTTTCCGTCCATGGGTAATAATTCATATATATACGATAAAAATGATGCAAACACATAATTGATTAGATAATAACCTTAAATACTTCATTTTCAATCATCTATTTGTTTCTCGTTAAAATACTGAGTAAGATATTGAAAAGGGGAGAAGTTCGGTTTTTCTTGCATATAACGACGTTTCAGCCGGATTAGAGCGGTTTTACGTGTACATCTTCCATCGTTAATATAAACGGAAAATCAAGAACATTATAGTTAATTCTAATGAAAACACATTGTTTTTTTATCATTTGTATTGGAAACAACATTGTCATATGTCTTTTCTTGGATCTAAATAATACGAAACCTCGCTCTATGATTTGAAGTTAAAATCCTCAAATATGGTTATATAGTGACTTTTTTCACGTTTTTCATGTAGTTTGATATTACGTAAATATATTCATTTTTACCAATATTTCGATACTATTTCATGTAGTATCACGATATGTGATTTGGCCTTGAAATCTCAGAATTTCGAATAATATTGCATTTTAAGCAAGTTTTCTTGCATTTTGTTTCGTACGAAAAATCATCGAATATAGCAATATTTTGACGTTTATCATCTCCTTTTCCTTCATGTGATTTAAACAAAATATCATCGAATTAGGCAATATTTTGCCGTTTTCCACGTTTTTGTGAATTTTCCGTCCATGGGTTTTAATTCATATATATACGATAAAAATGATGCAAACACATAATTGATTAGATAATAACCTTAAATACTTCATTTTCAATCATCTATTTGTTTCTCGTTAAAATACTGAGTAAGATATTGAAAAGGGAAAAGTTCGGTTTTTATTGCATATATCGACGTTTCAGCCGGATTAGAGCGGTTTTACGTGTACATCTTCCCTCGTTAATATAAACGGAAAATCAAGAACATTATAGGTTATTCTAATGAAAACACATTGTATTTTATCATTTGTATTGGAAACAACATTGTCATATGTCTTTTCTTGGATCCAAATAATACGAAACCTCGCTCTATGATTTGAAGTTAAAATCCTCAAATATGGTTAAATAGTGACTTTTTTTAACGTTTTTCATGTAGTTTGATATTACGTAAATATATTCATTTTTACCAATATTTCGATACTATTTCATGTAGTATCACGATATGTGATTTGGCCTTGAAATCTCAGAATTTCGCATAATATTGCATTTTAAGCAAGTTTTCTTGCATTTTGTTTCGTACGAAAAATCATCGAATATAGCAATATTTTGACGTTTATCATCTCCTTTTCCTTCATGTGATTTAAACAAAATATGATCGAATTAGGCAATATTTTGCCGTTTTCCACGTTTTTGTGAATTTTCAGTCCATGGGTTTTAATTCATATATATACGATAAAAATGATGCAAACACATAATTGATTAGATAATAACCTTAAATACTTCATTTTCAATCATCTATTTGTTTCTCGTTAAAATACTGAGTAAGATAT
The DNA here is from genome assembly GCF_040958095.1 of Procambarus clarkii. Classification (NCBI taxonomy): domain Eukaryota; kingdom Metazoa; phylum Arthropoda; class Malacostraca; order Decapoda; family Cambaridae; genus Procambarus; species Procambarus clarkii. The sequence continues at coordinate 3,430,393 of NC_091212.1, read as the reverse complement.
TGAAAAGGGGAGAAGTTCGGTTTTTATTGCATATATCGACGTTTCAGCCGGATTAGAGTGGTTTTACGTGTACATCTTCCCTCGTTAATATAAACGGAAAATCAAGAACATTATAGTTAATTCTAATGAAAACACATTGTTTTTTATCATTTGTATTGGAAACAACATTGTCATATGTCTTTTCTTGGAACTAAATAATACGAAACCTCGCTCTATGATTTGAAGTTAAAATCCTCAAATATGGTTATATAGTGACTTTTTTCACGTTTTTCATGTAGTTTGATATTACGTAAATATATTCATTTTTACCAATATTTCGATACTATTTCATGTAGTATCACGATATGTGATTTGGCCTTCAAATCTCAGAATTTCGCATAATATTGCATTTTAAGCAAATTTTCTTGCATTTTGCTTCGTACGAAAAATCATCGAATATAGCAATATTTTGACGTTTATCATCTCCTTTTCCTTCATGTGATTTAAACAAAATATCATCGAATTAGGCAATATTTTGCCGTTTTCCACGTTATTGTGAATTTTCAGTCCATGGGTTTTAATTCATATATATACGATAAAAATGATGCAAACACATAATTGATTAGATAATAACCTTAAATACTTCATTTTCAATCATCTATTTGTTTCTCGTTAAAATACTGAGTAAGATATTGAAAAGGGGAGAAGTTCGGTTTTTATTGCATATATCGACGTTTCAGCCGGATTAGAGCGGTTTTACGTGTACATCTTCCCTCGTTAATATAAACGGAAAATCAAGAACATTATAGGTTATTCTAATGAAAACACATTGTATTTTATCATTTGTATTGGAAACAACATTGTCATATGTCTTTTCTTGGATCCAAATAATAGGAAACCTCGCTCTATGATTTGAAGTTAAAATCCTCAAATATGGTTAAATAGTGACTTTTTTTTAACGTTTTTCATGTAGTTTGATATTACGTAAATATATTCATTTTTACCAATATTTCGATACTATTTCATGTAGACTCACGATATGTGATTTGGCCTTCAAATCTCAGAATTTCGCATAATATTGCATTTTAAGCAAGTTTTCTTGCATTTTGCTTCGTACGAAAAATCATCGAATTTAGCAATATTTTAACGATAATCATCTCCTTTTCCTTCATGTGATTTAAACAAAATATCATCGAATTAGGCAATATTTTGCCGTTTTCCACGTTTTTGTGAATTTTCCGTCCATGGGTATTAATTCATATATATATACGATAAAAATGATGTAAACACATAATTGATTAGATAATAACCTTAAGTACTTCATTTTCAATCATCTATTTGTTTCTCGTTAAAATACTGAGTAAGATATTGAAAAGGGGAGAAGTTCGGTTTTTATTGCATATATCGACGTTTCAGCCGGATTAGAGCGGTTTTACGTGTACATCTTCCATCGTTAATATAAACGGAAAATCAAGAACATTATAGTTAATTCTAATGAAAACACATTGTTTTTTATCATTTGTATTGGAAACAACATTGTCATATGTCTTTTCTTGGATCTAAATAATACGAAACCTCGCTCTATGATTTGAAGTTAAAATCCTCAAATATGGTTATATAGTGACTTTTTTCACGTTTTTCATGTAGTTTGATATTACGTAAATATATTCATTTTTACCAATATTTCGATACTATTTCATGTAGTATCACGATATGTGATTTGGCCTTGAAATCTCAGAATTTCGCATAATATTGCATTTTAAGCAAGTTTTCTTGCATTTTGTTTCGTACGAAAAATCATCGAATATAGCAATATTTTGACGTTTATCATCTCCTTTTCCTTCATGTGATTTAAACAAAATATGATCGAATTAGGCAATATTTTGCCGTTTTCCACGTTTTTGTGAATTTTCAGTCCATGGGTTTTAATTCATATATATACGATAAAAATGATGCAAACACATAATTGATTAGATAATAACCTTAAATACTTCATTTTCAATCATCTATTTGTTTCTCGTTAAAATACTGAGTAAGATATTGAAAAGGGGAGAAGTTCGGTTTTTATTGCATATATCGACGTTTCAGCCGGATTAGAGCGGTTTTACGTGTACATCTTCCCTCGTTAATATAAACGGAAAATCAAGAACATTATAGGTTATTCTAATGAAAACACATTGTATTTTATCATTTGTATTGGAAACAACATTGTCATATGTCTTTTCTTGGATCCAAATAATACCAAACCTCGCTCTATGATTTGAAGTTAAAATCCTCAAATATGGTTAAATAGTGACTTTTTTTAACGTTTTTCATGTAGTTTGATATTACGTAAATATATTCATTTTTACCAATATTTCGATACTATTTCATGTAGTATCACGATATGTGATTTGGCCTTCAAATCTCAGAATTTCGCATAATATTGCATTTTAAGCAAGTTTTCTTGCATTTTGTTTCGTACGAAAAATCATCGAATATAGCAATATTTTGACGTTTATCATCTCCTTTTCCTTCATGTGATTTAAACAAAATATCATCGAATTAGGCAATATTTTGCCGTTTTCCACGTTTTTGTGAATTTTCCGTCCATGGGTAATAATTCATATATATATACGATAAAATTGATGCAAACACATAATTGATTAGATAATAACCTTAAATACTTCATTTTCAATCATCTATTTGTTTCTCGTTAAAATACTGAGTAAGATATTGAAAAGGGGAGAAGTTCGGTTTTTCTTGCATATAACGACGTTTCAGCCGGATTAGAGCGGTTTTACGTGTACATCTTCCATCGTTAATATAAACGGAAAATCAAGAACATTATAGTTAATTCTAATGAAAACACATTGTTTTTTTATCATTTGTATTGGAAACAACATTGTCATATGTCTTTTCTTGGATCTAAATAATACGAAACCTCGCTCTATGATTTGAAGTTAAAATCCTCAAATATGGTTATATAGTGACTTTTTTCACGTTTTTCATGTAGTTTGATATTACGTAAATATATTCATTTTTACCAATATTTCGATACTATTTCATGTAGTATCACGATATGTGATTTGGCCTTGAAATCTCAGAATTTCGCATAATATTGCATTTTAAGCAAGTTTTCTTGCATTTTGTTTCGTACGAAAAATCATCGAATATAGCAATATTTTGACGTTTATCATCTCCTTTTCCTTCATGTGATTTAAACAAAATATCATCGAATTAGGGAATATTTTGCCGTTTTCCACGTTTTTGTGAATTTTCAGTCCATGGGTTTTAATTCATATATATACGATAAAAATGATGCAAACACATAATTGATTAGATAATAACCTTAAATACTTCATTTTCAATCATCTATTTGTTTCTCGTTAAAATACTGAGTAAGATATTGAAAAGGGAAAAGTTCGGTTTTTATTGCATATATCGACGTTTCAGCCGGATTAGAGCGGTTTTACGTGTACATCTTCCCTCGTTAATATAAACGGAAAATCAAGAACATTATAGGTTATTCTAATGAAAACACATTGTATTTTATCATTTGTATTGGAAACAACATTGTCATATGTCTTTTCTTGGATCCAAATAATACGAAACCTCGCTCTATGATTTCAAGTTAAAATCCTCAAATATGGTTATATAGTGACTTTTTTCACGTTTTTCATGTAGTTTGATATTACGTAAATATATTCATTTTTACCAATATTTCGATACTATTTCATGCAGTATCACGATATGTGATTTGGCCTTCTAATCTCAGAATTTCGCATAATATTGCATTTTAAGCAAATTTTCTTGCATTTTGCTTCGTACGAAAAATCATCGAAATTAGCAATATTTTAACGTTTATCATCTCCTTTTCCTTCATGTGATTTAAACAAAATATCATCGAATTAGGCAATATTTTGCCGTTTTCCACGTTTTTGTGAATTTTCCGTCCATGGGTAATAATTCATATATATATACGATAAAATTGATGCAAACACATAATTCATTAGATAATAACCTTAAATACTTCATTTTCAATCATCTATTTGTTTCTCGTTAAAATACTGAGTAAGATATTGAAAAGGGGAGAAGTTCGGTTTTTATTGCATATATCGACGTTTCAGCCGGATTAGAGCGGTTTTACGTGTACATCTTCCATCGTTAATATAAACGGAAAATCAAGAACATTATAGTTAACTCTAATGAAAACACATTGTTTTTTATTATTTGTATTGGAAACAACATTGTCATATGTCTTTTCTTGGATCTAAATAATACGAAACCTCGCTCTATGATTTGAAGTTAAAATCCTCAAATATGGTTATATAGTGACTTTTTTTTAACGTTTTTCATGTAGTTTGATATTACGTAAATATATTCATTTTTACCAATATTTCGATACTATTTCATGTAGTATCACGATATGTGATTTGGCCTTGAAATCTCAGAATTTCGCATAATATTGCATTTTAAGCAAGTTTTCTTGCATTTTGTTTCGTACGAAAAATCATCGAATATAGCAATATTTTGACGTTTATCATCTCCTTTTCCTTCATGTGATTTAAACAAAATATGATCGAATTAGGCAATATTTTGCCGTTTTCCACGTTTTTGTGAATTTTCAGTCCATGGGTTTTAATTCATATATATACGATAAAAATGATGCAAACACATAATTGATTAGATAATAACCTTAAATACTTCATTTTCAATCATCTATTTGTTTCTCGTTAAAATACTGAGTAAGATATTGAAAAGGGGAGAAGTTCGGTTTTTATTGCATATATCGACGTTTCAGCCGGATTAGAGCGGTTTTACGTGTACATCTTCCCTCGTTAATATAAACGGAAAATCAAGAACATTATAGGTTATTCTAATGAAAACACATTGTATTTTATCATTTGTATTGGAAACAACATTGTCATATGTCTTTTCTTGGATCCAAATAATACGAAACCTCGCTCTATGATTTCAAGTTAAAATCCTCAAATATGGTTATATAGTGACTTTTTTCACGTTTTTCATGTAGTTTGATATTACGTAAATATATTCATTTTTACCAATATTTCGATACTATTTCATGCAGTATCACGATATGTGATTTGGCCTTCTAATCTCAGAATTTCGCATAATATTGCATTTTAAGCAAATTTTCTTGCATTTTGCTTCGTACGAAAAATCATCGAAATTAGCAATATTTTAACGTTTATCATCTCCTTTTCCTTCATGTGATTTAAACAAAATATCATCGAATTAGGCAATATTTTGCCGTTTTCCACGTTTTTGTGAATTTTCCGTCCATGGGTAATAATTCATATATATATACGATAAAATTGATGCAAACACATAATTCATTAGATAATAACCTTAAATACTTCATTTTCAATCATCTATTTGTTTCTCGTTAAAATACTGAGTAAGATATTGAAAAGGGGAGAAGTTCGGTTTTTATTGCATATATCGACGTTTCAGCCGGATTAGAGCGGTTTTACGTGTACATCTTCCATCGTTAATATAAACGGAAAATCAAGAACATTATAGTTAACTCTAATGAAAACACATTGTTTTTTATTATTTGTATTGGAAACAACATTGTCATATGTCTTTTCTTGGATCTAAATAATACGAAACCTCGCTCTATGATTTGAAGTTAAAATCCTCAAATATGGTTATATAGTGACTTTTTTTTAACGTTTTTCATGTAGTTTGATATTACGTAAATATATTCATTTTTACCAATATTTCGATACTATTTCATGTAGTATCACGATATGTGATTTGGCCTTAAAATCTCAGAATTTCGCATAATATTGCATTTTAAGCAAGTTTTCTTGCATTTTGTTTCGTACGAAAAATCATCGAATATAGCAATATTTTGACGTTTATCATCTCCTTTTCCTTCATGTGATTTAAACAAAATATGATCGAATTAGGCAATATTTTGCCGTTTTCCACGTTTTTGTGAATTTTCAGTCCATGGGTTTTAATTCATATATATACGATAAAAATGATGCAAACACATAATTGATTAGATAATAACCTTAAATACTTCATTTTCAATCATCTATTTGTTTCTCGTTAAAATACTGAGTAAGATATTGAAAAGGGGAGAAGTTCGGTTTTTATTGCATATATCGACGTTTCAGCCGGATTAGAGCGGTTTTACGTGTACATCTTCCCTCGTTAATATAAACGGAAAATCAAGAACATTATAGGTTATTCTAATGAAAACACATTGTATTTTATCATTTGTATTGGAAACAACATTGTCATATGTCTTTTCTTGGATCCAAATAATACCAAACCTCGCTCTATGATTTGAAGTTAAAATCCTCAAATATGGTTAATATTATAGACTGTGGGTTGGTTGGTGTAGTCGTCGTTGATCCTCCTCTACGGACAACCCAACCCACAACTCGGTAGAGTGCTTATACTAGGAGATCACCCTTGGCGCTTCTGGCTCTTGGAGAGGGGCTCAACGTCACACGTTCAGGGGATGCGGCTCCAACACTTAGCCTCGTCGTCACGTGCACACACCCACTCGAGCCGCTGTGACTCCCCACTCTCTCCTTATGAGATATGATCTCCTCAATCCCCCTATGACTTACTAGTATTACCTCCTACCCTGTCCACAGCAGTGGTTCATGGTTCTTTCTCTCTCTCTCTCTCCTTCTTTACTACCTCCTGGGAAGCCTCACTAGGACAAGGGCAAACACCAGCAAATTGTGACACATTTACTGAACAAAGCACATACACGATACATACACACATATAATAATAATGAATCCTATACTCTATAATATCACAATCAGGTTGCACTCCAATACCATCAGAACTCTATTATCAGCTTATCAAGTGGTATCCTACCTCCTGGTTCACCACCTGATACTATTAACTTCCTCAAGTTGGTCAAGCCTACACACTGTTGCACCATCAGCAAGATAACATATATATATAGAAAACCAGCATTTGAATGCAATAACATATACCAGTATAAATGTTCATTGATACTTCAGTATAAAAAAACTCCTTGACGCAAGAATGCCAACAGTCACTCACCTCTCACTGCGTCTTGCACGCTAATGACAACCAAACACTATCAACTCCCTACTAGTAATCCACCAGAACTTCCCCTTCCACCTCTGGAAGTTCACAACCCTAATATCCTTAGGTTCTTCCGGGCTTCACTACCAGGATCCTCTGCAGCTCCTCCAGGCTGCTATCATGAAGTTTCCTTGTGCAACTACGGTGCTTCACCCTTCTGCTAGGCTCCTCCACAGCTCTCTTGGCTGCTACACCATGAAGTTTCCTCGAGTAACTATGGTGCTTCACCACCTCTACAGAAGCACGTGACACTCCTCTTCACTGCTGCTTCTCCTCACAGCTCGAGGTCCTCTGCTCCACTACCTTGGAGTCTCATCAGCTACTTCATCTGCTGGCTTCGAAGTTCTCAGCAACTTCTTCCCCAAAAGACAAACCTGCAACCCATCGACGTTCCAATAAAATGTTCCCCTTTAACACATAAACAAAAATAACCACACAATATGCTTGCCTCAAACCTCTATCTGTCCTCTACATACAGTGAGAGTGGACTCCCCCGTTTTGGGCGGGTCCATACTCCACCTCGCCTGGCGGCGAGTGATCCTCACTCGCTGGGAGGGTCTTCCTCCATCCGGAGCCAGGCTCCCTCAGTCGTCCGCCAGCGCTCAGAGAGGACGGACGTCGCTCCGTGTTCCTCCCTCTTCACTCTCCTATTTCAGGCCTTCTGCCTTATTAAAACATGTCTAACTTATAAATAAACATCGCTACTGTCGCTGGGCACACGACCAACTACAATGCAATCACTATGAACTGGCGTATATCGTGCTTACCACAGATTAACTGGTCGAGGGCGCTTTTCCTCTGACGGCGTCTGGTCAGGGCGCTCCACACAGCCCACAATAATGCCTCCGGGCGGCTTAATATTCACTAATTATCGTCCACGACTTGAGACCACACGTCCCCAGCTCGATTCCACAGCTGGCACGTCTGCACACTTCTCTTCTCTTAGAGATATATCACTAGGGGTTCCCTTCTGACGGGAGCTCAACGGAGCGCGGCTTCCCCCTGCGATGTCTGGCACTCAAGTGAGGTCAAGGTCCTCCAGAAGCGAGCCTCAAGCCTCCAGCAAAATGTCCACATCTCCTAGCCAGTCATTTATCTATTTTCTTCTGCATTGCCCATAATCTCAACTGTTACACATATCCAACCAACCATTTTACATATGGGTTACCACCTCAATATTTGCTAGACCTTCCAGTTAGGTCAGGCTTGCTGAATAACTCTCAAGAAGGGAGACTCGTTTCTCCTGTAGGCTGAGATCATAACACTCCCCTCCCCTTATTTTTGAGAGTTATTCTAGTGGCTAGGCTCGGGATAATACATCCGCCACTACACTGTCTCGTTCTTCAACCGATTGGTTCGACCGGTTAGTCTGTTTACATACTCCCGTAGGAGTCTACAACTAGTTCGTTGCTCCTTGCAACATCTGGCTCACAACTCGCCAGAAATATGATCTTCTCACAAACGATTTGACTTCTCTGACACCTCTTAGCTAGGCTGTCCTCCCTGGACGCCTGCACTCCATCGGTCCACTCTACTTATTGTCTCCACCCTCCGTTTCCTCGTCTTCTTCTCTTCACGTCCAGAGTCAGACATCTGCTGTCTGTACCTCCTCTGTCGTCTTCACACTTCCATCTACTGCCATTATACTTTCGTCTCCTGTCATCATACTTCACTCCCTCGTCTTCACCGACGCTCCTCCTTTTCGTCTCCTCATATATCCGAGACCTCATCCGGTTCGACTCCCACCGAGTCCTCGGCTTTCTTCTATTCCTCCATGCTTGTATCATCTTCCTCTTCCCACACTTCTCACCTCTGTACCACTCCATTTCTTCTCCTTCAACTCTTCTTCGTTCCCTAAAAGTTTCTTCGGGCACTGTATTACATCCAACAGCACTCGACCGTACATGTCGCTTTACCTCTCCTAGAGTGCTCGTAGGCATCTCTCCACACATACTGTCTCTTCTCCTTTCATTTTCTCGGCTATTACTCTTCTTCATTATTTCTCCTCCACGTTGTCTGTGAAACATGCCAACTCTTGACATCTCAAACAACTCAACTGCACTATCCCTATGCCTCTGTGCTCGTGGACAACGTGACGCTCTACTCCCGTCCTCAGTATGTCCACATCTTCCCTCATTCCTACTCAGCACAGTTGCATTCACCTTCCGACCCTTAATTTCAGCAGTCTGGGCTCTCTTCAGGTCAACTCCCTTCACAGTATTCTTCTTCGGCTGGGCCATCTTCACTTTTGACCTCACCGAGACTTCATTTTTCTGGGCTGGACCTTCATCAAACAGCCATGCTATATACATCAATATCTTCTACCGGTTTAATTGACACTGTCTCATCTTCTCCAGCGTCTCCCTCGTCGGCCACCTCTGTCTTCATCACTACCGAGACAGGGTACTCAATGGCTTGGCGGTCTCCTGACTCATCCCCTCGGATGTCAGTCAGGTTCACACTCTCAGGTGTCCCACACGTGCAGTGGCCTTCTGGGCTCTCCTCTGGCACAGTCTCCGCTACGACTCTCGGCAACACCTTTGTCCCACACAAGTCATTTCCCAGGATCACTTGGACTCCTGGAATAGGTATGTCGGGGCACACTCCCAACATCACCTCTGCCGACACATATTCCGACCTTAGCTGGACAGTACATACGGGCTCGTCACTCTCAGACAATAACCCATATACTTTCATCTTCCCACTGCCAGCTAACCGTCGACCATTCCCAATCAGGCTTCTCGCAATCAAGCTCTGATTAGCTCCGGTATCTCTTAAGATACCAACTTCTACCTCAGGTTGGCCTCCTACACTGATCCAACCTTTGCTCATGAACGGCCTATACCTCTCGTTCACTAAGTTCGCTCTCTGTGGTTTGTCTTGGAACACATTGATATATTTGCTTCGGGGGTCACACATGGCCAGGGTCACAACTCTCTTGCCCTGCCGACAATCTCGCATCACGTGACCCAATCCGTTACAATTGTAACATCTCATCTGTGAAAAATCTCTCCTATACGTACCAGAGTAGCTCTGACTCTGCCCACTCGCATGAGAATTCCTCGGGCCAGGTACACTACTTGCACTCTGTGGGGTTTTACTGGACTCTCGATTTCCAGGATAACGATTAGTTTCTCGTTTAGCTCCTCCATCTTCACTTTCAGACGAAGTGCGCGACCTACTCTTCTGAGTTTTAGGGTACTTACTTTTATCTACCCATTTATCAAAATTTTTCTCACCCCAGACTCTTCTGGGTCTTTCATAATTTCTTCCTCCCCAGACTCCATTGGGTCTGCCATTGCTGCGTCTCGCCTCGCTTCTCACTCTGTTCTCCCTTAAGCTCTTGTATGCTTCAGTAATCATATCCGCCCTATCTGCGGCATCTTTCACCTCCATTATCCCTGCTTCTTGGATCTTGAACTTTGTTTCGGGATGCATCATCTCCAAGAACTTCTCCATGACCATCAGTTGCTTCAGGTCAGCATAAGATCCAACTCCAGCAGCCTCAATCCACTTCTGGAATCGTCTTTCCAGATCTCTTGCTGTCTCAGCAAACGTACATGCTCCAACTTTGATCATTTCTCTGAAGCGCTTTCTATAAGCTTCTGGGGTTAACTGAAACGAGCGCAAAATGCTGCTCTTTACCGTGGCATAATCCTGGCACTCTTCCAGTGACAATTGGGTGTATGCCTCCCTGGCTGCACCGGTCAATCTTAACTGGACCAGCTGGGCCCATTCCTCCTGTGGCCACTCCTTGATGCTGGCTACTTTTTCAAAGTGCTCGAAAAAGCTCTCTGCCTCTTCGGGAACAAACAAGGGAATGTCCTTCTCCCTAACCCTAACATCTGGTGGGTGTGATACCTGGGTGGTGCTCTCTGGCAACCCATGTTCAATCCTTTGTTCAGCCAAGGTTCTATTCGCTTCTATCTGCATTTGTTTTGTTCTCTCTTTTTCTTTTTCCACCTCTAGCCTTGCTTTCTCTTTTTCTTTCTCCTGTTCCAACTCCAGTTCTCTTACTCTGGTTTTCTCTTTTTCTACTTCCAGTCTGGTTTTCTCTTTTTCTACTTCCAGTCTGGTTTTCTCTTTTTCCTTCTCGGCTTCATTTTTCATCTGCAGTTCTAATTTCATCTTTTCCAGCTGGAACTGTCTCTCCTTGTCCTCACGCTGCATCTGGAGCTCTAACTGGAATCTCTCCAAGCTCCTATTCCGGCTACTCCTACTACTGCGGCTACTCTTGCTGCTCCTACTCGATCCCTGGGATCTCACTTCATCCTGCCCATCATCCTCCTTTCCACTTTCAGCTCCTTTTTGGGCTCCTTGCTCTGCCGCTTCACTTCTGGCCCTCAACTGCCTCAGGATCTCATCCTTCATCCCAGCTACTTTAGATGCTTTCAACCTGATGCCACATTTTTCTGCTATTTGTTTCAATTGATCCCTCGTGCAACCTTCCAAGTCCTCGGGCTTGCCTGACTCCACAAACGTTTGCACCTTATCCATCTTTGTCCTGTGAGTCTTCCCAAGAGAGAGAATATACACCTGCGGTCACACAGTTTATTTCAGCAAGGGTGTACAAATCCACTCTTGGACAGGGTGTGGGTGTGTCAGTTCACTCTCCCGGACACAGGCCCCCAATTTATTATAGACTGTGGGTTGGTTGGTGTAGTCGTCGTTGATCCTCCTCTACGGACAACCCAACCCACAACTCGGTAGAGTGCTTATACTAGGAGATCACCCTTGGCGCTTCTGGCTCTTGGAGAGGGGCTCAACGTCACACGTTCAGGGGATGCGGCTCCAACACTTAGCCTCGTCGTCACGTGCACACACCCACTCGAGCCGCTGTGACTCCCCACTCTCTCCTTATGAGATATGATCTCCTCAATCCCCCTATGACTTACTAGTATTACCTCCTACCCTGTCCACAGCAGTGGTTCATGGTTCTTTCTCTCTCTCTCTCTCCTTCTTTACTACCTCCTGGGAAGCCTCACTAGGACAAGGGCAAACACCAGCAAATTGTGACACATTTACTGAACAAAGCACATACACGATACATACACACATATAATAATAATGAATCCTATACTCTATAATATCACAATCAGGTTGCACTCCAATACCATCAGAACTCTATTATCAGCTTATCAAGTGGTATCCTACCTCCTGGTTCACCACCTGATACTATTAACTTCCTCAAGTTGGTCAAGCCTACACACTGTTGCACCATCAGCAAGATAACATATATATATAGAAAACCAGCATTTGAATGCAATAACATATACCAGTATAAATGTTCATTGATACTTCAGTATAAAAAAACTCCTTGACGCAAGAATGCCAACAGTCACTCACCTCTCACTGCGTCTTGCACGCTAATGACAACCAAACACTATCAACTCCCTACTAGTAATCCACCAGAACTTCCCCTTCCACCTCTGGAAGTTCACAACCCTAATATCCTTAGGTTCTTCCGGGCTTCACTACCAGGATCCTCTGCAGCTCCTCCAGGCTGCTATCATGAAGTTTCCTTGTGCAACTACGGTGCTTCACCCTTCTGCTAGGCTCCTCCACAGCTCTCTTGGCTGCTACACCATGAAGTTTCCTCGAGTAACTATGGTGCTTCACCACCTCTACAGAAGCACGTGACACTCCTCTTCACTGCTGCTTCTCCTCACAGCTCGAGGTCCTCTGCTCCACTACCTTGGAGTCTCATCAGCTACTTCATCTGCTGGCTTCGAAGTTCTCAGCAACTTCTTCCCCAAAAGACAAACCTGCAACCCATCGACGTTCCAATAAAATGTTCCCCTTTAACACATAAACAAAAATAACCACACAATATGCTTGCCTCAAACCTCTATCTGTCCTCTACATACAGTGAGAGTGGACTCCCCCGTTTTGGGCGGGTCCATACTCCACCTCGCCTGGCGGCGAGTGATCCTCACTCGCTGGGAGGGTCTTCCTCCATCCGGAGCCAGGCTCCCTCAGTCGTCCGCCAGCGCTCAGAGAGGACGGACGTCGCTCCGTGTTCCTCCCTCTTCACTCTCCTATTTCAGGCCTTCTGCCTTATTAAAACATGTCTAACTTATAAATAAACATCGCTACTGTCGCTGGGCACACGACCAACTACAATGCAATCACTATGAACTGGCGTATATCGTGCTTACCACAGATTAACTGGTCGAGGGCGCTTTTCCTCTGACGGCGTCTGGTCAGGGCGCTCCACACAGCCCACAATAATGCCTCCGGGCGGCTTAATATTCACTAATTATCGTCCACGACTTGAGACCACACGTCCCCAGCTCGATTCCACAGCTGGCACGTCTGCACACTTCTCTTCTCTTAGAGATATATCACTAGGGGTTCCCTTCTGACGGGAGCTCAACGGAGCGCGGCTTCCCCCTGCGATGTCTGGCACTCAAGTGAGGTCAAGGTCCTCCAGAAGCGAGCCTCAAGCCTCCAGCAAAATGTCCACATCTCCTAGCCAGTCATTTATCTATTTTCTTCTGCATTGCCCATAATCTCAACTGTTACACATATCCAACCAACCATTTTACATATGGGTTACCACCTCAATATTTGCTAGACCTTCCAGTTAGGTCAGGCTTGCTGAATAACTCTCAAGAAGGGAGACTCGTTTCTCCTGTAGGCTGAGATCATAACATTAAATAGTGACTTTTTTTAACGTTTTTCATGTAGTTTGATATTACGTAAATATATTCATTTTTACCAATATTTCGATACTATTTCATGTAGTATCACGATATGTGATTTGGCCTTCAAATTTCAGAATTTCGCATAATATTGCATTTTAAGCAAGTTTTCTTGCATTTTGTTTCGTACGAAAAATCATCGAATATAGCAATATTTTGACGTTTATCATCTCCTTTTCCTTCATGTGATTTAAACAAAATATCATCGAATTAGGCAATATTTTGCCGTTTTCCACGTTTTTGTGAATTTTCCGTCCATGGGTAATAATTCATATATATATACGATAAAATTGATGCAAACACATAATTGATTAGATAATAACCTTAAATACTTCATTTTCAATCATCTATTTGTTTCTCGTTAAAATACTGAGTAAGATATTGAAAAGGGGAGAAGTTCGGTTTTTCTTGCATATAACGACGTTTCAGCCGGATTAGAGCGGTTTTACGTGTACATCTTCCATCGTTAATATAAACGGAAAATCAAGAACATTATAGTTAATTCTAATGAAAACACATTGTTTTTTTATCATTTGTATTGGAAACAACATTGTCATATGTCTTTTCTTGGATCTAAATAATACGAAACCTCGCTCTATGATTTGAAGTTAAAATCCTCAAATATGGTTATATAGTGACTTTTTTCACGTTTTTCATGTAGTTTGATATTACGTAAATATATTCATTTTTACCAATATTTCGATACTATTTCATGTAGTATCACGATATGTGATTTGGCCTTGAAATCTCAGAATTTCGCATAATATTGCATTTTAAGCAAGTTTTCTTGCATTTTGTTTCGTACGAAAAATCATCGAATATAGCAATATTTTGACGTTTATCATCTCCTTTTCCTTCATGTGATTTAAACAAAATATCATCGAATTAGGGAATATTTTGCCGTTTTCCACGTTTTTGTGAATTTTCAGTCCATGGGTTTTAATTCATATATATACGATAAAAATGATGCAAACACATAATTGATTAGATAATAACCTTAAATACTTCATTTTCAATCATCTATTTGTTTCTCGTTAAAATACTGAGTAAGATATTGAAAAGGGAAAAGTTCGGTTTTTATTGCATATATCGACGTTTCAGCCGGATTAGAGCGGTTTTACGTGTACATCTTCCCTCGTTAATATAAACGGAAAATCAAGAACATTATAGGTTATTCTAATGAAAACACATTGTATTTTATCATTTGTATTGGAAACAACATTGTCATATGTCTTTTCTTGGATCCAAATAATACGAAACCTCGCTCTATGATTTCAAGTTAAAATCCTCAAATATGGTTATATAGTGACTTTTTTCACGTTTTTCATGTAGTTTGATATTACGTAAATATATTCATTTTTACCAATATTTCGATACTATTTCATGCAGTATCACGATATGTGATTTGGCCTTCTAATCTCAGAATTTCGCATAATATTGCATTTTAAGCAAATTTTCTTGCATTTTGCTTCGTACGAAAAATCATCGAAATTAGCAATATTTTAACGTTTATCATCTCCTTTTCCTTCATGTGATTTAAACAAAATATCATCGAATTAGGCAATATTTTGCCGTTTTCCACGTTTTTGTGAATTTTCCGTCCATGGGTAATAATTCATATATATATACGATAAAATTGATGCAAACACATAATTCATTAGATAATAACCTTAAATACTTCATTTTCAATCATCTATTTGTTTCTCGTTAAAATACTGAGTAAGATATTGAAAAGGGGAGAAGTTCGGTTTTTATTGCATATATCGACGTTTCAGCCGGATTAGAGCGGTTTTACGTGTACATCTTCCATCGTTAATATAAACGGAAAATCAAGAACATTATAGTTAACTCTAATGAAAACACATTGTTTTTTATTATTTGTATTGGAAACAACATTGTCATATGTCTTTTCTTGGATCTAAATAATACGAAACCTCGCTCTATGATTTGAAGTTAAAATCCTCAAATATGGTTATATAGTGACTTTTTTCACGTTTTTCATGTAGTTTGATATTACGTAAATATATTCATTTTTACCAATATTTCGATACTATTTCATGTAGTATCACGATATGTGATTTGGCCTTCAAATCTCAGAATTTCGCATAATATTGCATTTTAAGCAAGTTTTCTTGCATTTTGTTTCGTACGAAAAATCAACGAATATAGCAATATTTTGACGTTTATCATCTCCTTTTCCTTCATGTGATTTAAACAAAATATCATCGAATTAGGCAATATTTTGCCGTTTTCCACGTTTTTGTGAATTTTCAGTCCATGGGTTTTAATTCATATATATACGATAAAAATGATGCAAACACATAATTGATTAGATAATAACCTTAAATACTTCATTTTCAATCATCTATTTGTTTCTCGTTAAAATACTGAGTAAGATATTGAAAAGGGGAGAAGTTCGGTTTTTATTGCATATATCGACGTTTCAGCCGGATTAGAGCGGTTTTACGTGTACATCTTCCCTCGTTAATATAAACGGAAAATCAAGAACATTATAGGTTATTCTAATGAAAACACATTGTATTTTATCATTTGTATTGGAAACAACATTGTCATATGTCTTTTCTTGGATACAAATAATACCAAACCTCGCTCTATGATTTGAAGTTAAAATCCTCAAATATGGTTAAATAGTGACTTTTTTTAACGTTTTTCATGTAGTTTGATATTACGTAAATATATTCATTTTTACCAATATTTCGATACTATTTCATGTAGTATCACGATATGTGATTTGGCCTTCAAATCTCAGAATTTCGCATAATATTGCATTTTAAGCAAGTGTTCTTGCATTTTGTTTCGTACGAAAAATCATCGAATATAGCAATATTTTGACGTTTATCATCTCCTTTTCCTTCATGTGATTTAAACAAAATATCATCGAATTAGGCAATATTTTGCCGTTTTCCACGTTTTTGTGAATTTTCCGTCCATGGGTAATAATTCATATATATATACGATAAAATTGATGCAAACACATAATTGATTAGATAATAACCTTAAATACTTCATTTTCAATCATCTATTTGTTTCTCGTTAAAATACTGAGTAAGATATTGAAAAGGGGAGAAGTTCGGTTTTTCTTGCATATAACGACGTTTCAGCCGGATTAGAGCGGTTTTACGTGTACATCTTCCATCGTTAATATAAACGGAAAATCAAGAACATTATAGTTAATTCTAATGAAAACACATTGTTTTTTTATCATTTGTATTGGAAACAACATTGTCATATGTCTTTTCTTGGATCTAAATAATACGAAACCTCGCTCTATGATTTGAAGTTAAAATCCTCAAATATGGTTATATAGTGACTTTTTTCACGTTTTTCATGTAGTTTGATATTACGTAAATATATTGATTTTTACCAATATTTCGATACTATTTCATGTAGTATCACGATATGTGATTTGGCCTTCAAATCTCAGAATTTCGCATAATATTGCATTTTAAGCAAGTTTCTTGCATTTTGTTTCGTACGAAAAATCATCGAATATAGCAATATTTTGACGTTTATCATCTCCTTTTCCTTCATGTGATTTAAACAAAATATCATCGAATTAGGCAATATTTTGCCGTTTTCCACGTTTTTGTGAATTTTCAGTCCATGGGTTTTAATTCATATATATATACGATAAAAATGATGCAAACACATAATTGATTAGATAATAACCTTAAATACTTCATTTTCAATCATCTATTTGTTTCTCGTTAAAATACTGAGTAAGATATTGAAAAGGGGAGAAGTTCGGTTTTTATTGCATATATCGACGTTTCAGCCGGATTAGAGCGGTTTTACGTGTACATCTTCCCTCGTTAATATAAACGGAAAATCAAGAACATTATAGTTAATTCTAATGAAAACACATTGTTTTTTATCATTTGTATTGGAAACAACATTGTCATATGTCTTTTCTTGGAACTAAATAATACGAAACCTCGCTCTATGATTTGAAGTTAAAATCCTCAAATATGGTTATATAGTGACTTTTTTCACGTTTTTCATGTAGTTTGATATTACGTAAATATATTCATTTTTACCAATATTTCGATACTATTTCATGTAGTATCACGATATGTGATTTGGCCTTCAAATCTCAGAATTTCGCATAATATTGCATTTTAAGCAAGTTTTCTTGCATTTTGCTTCGTACGAAAAATCATCGAATTTAGCAATATTTTAACGTTTATCATCTCCTTTTCCTTCATGTGATTTAAACAAAATATCATCGAATTAGGCAATATTTTGCCGTTTTCCACGTTTTTGTGAATTTTCCGTCCATGGGTATTAATTCATATATATATACGATAAAAATGATATAAACACATAATTGATTAGATAATAACCTTAAGTACTTCATTTTCAATCATCTATTTGTTTCTCGTTAAAATACTGAGTAAGATATTGAACAGGGGAGAAGTTCGGTTTTTATTGCATATATCGACGTTTCAGCCGGATTAGAGCGGTTTTACGTGTACATCTTCCCTCGTTAATATAAACGGAAAATCAAGAACATTATAGGTTATTCTAATGAAAACACATTGTATTTTATCATTTGTATTGGAAACAACATTGTCATATGTCTTTTCTTGGATCCAAATAATACGAAGCCTCGCTCTATGATTTGAAGTTAAAATCCTCAAATATGGTTAAATAGTGACTTTTTTCACGTTTTTCATGTAGTTTGATATTACGTAAATATATTCATTTTTACCAATATTTCGATACTATTTCATGTAGTATCACGATATGTGATTTGGCCTTGAAATCTCAGAATTTCGCATAATATTGCATTTTAAGCAAGTTTTCTTGCATTTTGCTTCGTACGAAAAATCATCGAAATTAGCAATATTTTAACGTTTATCATCTCCTTTTCCTTCATGTGATTTAAACAAAATATCATCGAATTAGGCAATATTTTGCCGTTTTCCACGTTTTTGTGAATTTTCCGTCCATGGGTATTAATTCATATATATATACGATAAAAATGATGCAAACACATAATTGATTAGATAATAACCTTAAATACTTCATTTTCAGTCATCTATTTGTTCTCGTTAAAATACTGAGTAAGATATTGAAAAGGGGAGAAGTTCGGTTTTTATTGCATATATCGACGTTTCAGCCGGATTAGAGCGGTTTTACGTGTACATCTTCCATCGTTAATATAAACGGAAAATCAAGAACATTATAGTTAATTCTAATGAAAACACATTGTTTTTTATTATTTGTATTGGAAACAACACTGTCATATGTCTTTTCTTGGATCTAAATAATACGAAACCTCGCTCTATGATTTGAAGTTAAAATCCTCAAATATGGTTATATAGTGACTTTTTTCACGTTTTGCATGTAGTTTGATATTACGTAAATATATTCATTTTTACCAATATTTCGATACTATTTCTTGTAGTATCACGATATGTGATTTGGCCTTCAAATCTCAGAATTTCGCATAATATTGCATTTTAAGCAAGTTTTCTTGCATTTTGCTTCGTACGAAAAATCATCGAATTTAGCAATATTTTAACGTTTATCATCTCCTTTTCCTTCATGTGATTTAAACAAAATATCATCGAATTAGGCAATATTTTGCCGTTTTCCACGTTTTTGTGAATTTTCCGTCCATGGGTATTAATTCATATATATATACGATAAAAATGATGCAAACACATAATTGATTAGATAATAACCTTAAATACTTCATTTTCAATCATCTATTTGTTTCTCGTTAAAATACTGAGTAGGATATTGAAAAGGGGAGAAGTTCGGTTTTTATTGCATATATCGACGTTTCAGCCGGATTAGAGCGGTTTTACGTGTACATCTTCCATCGTTAATATAAACGGAAAATCAAGAACATTATAGTTAGTTCTAATGAAAACACATTGTTTTTTATCATTTGTATTGGAAACAACATTGTCATATGTCTTTTCTTGGAACTAAATAATACGAAACCTCGCTCTATGATTTGATGTTAAAATCCTCAAATATGGTTATATAGTGACTTTTTTCACGTTTTTCATGTAGTTTGATATTACGTAAATATATTCATTTTTACCAATATTTCGATACTATTTCATGTAGTATCACGATATGTGATTTGGCCTTCAAATCTCAGAATTTCGCATAATATTGCATTTTAAGCAAGTTTTCTTGCATTTTGCTTCGTACGAAAAATCATCGAATTTAGCAATATTTTAACGTTTATCATCTCCTTTCCTTCATGTGATTTAAACAAAATATCATCGAATTAGGCAATATTTTGCCGTTTTCCACGTTTTTGTGAATTTTCCGTCCATGGGTATTAATTCATATATATATACGGTAAAATGATGCAAACACATAATTAATTAGATAATAACCTTAAATACTTCATTTTCAATCATCTATTTGTTTCTCGTTAAAATACTGAGTAAGATATTGAAAAGGGGAGAAGTTCGGTTTTTATTGCATATATCGACGTTTCAGCCGGATTAGAGCGGTTTTACGTGTACATCTTCCATCGTTAATATAAACGGAAAATAAAGAACATTATAGATAATTCTAATGAAAACACATTGTTTTTTATCATATGTATTGGAAACAACATTGTCATATGTCTTTTCTTGGATCTAAATAATACGAAACCTCGCTCTATAATTTGAAGTTAAAATCCTCAAATATGGTTATATAGTGACTTTTTTAACGTTTTTCATGTAGTTTGATATTACGTAAATATATTCATTTTTACCAATATTTCGATACTATTTCATGTAGTATCAGGATATGTGATTTGGCCTTCAAATCTCAGAATTTCGCATAATATTGCATTTTAAGCAATATTTCGATACTATTTCATGTAGTATCACGATATGTGATTTGGCTTTCAAATCTCAGAATTTCGCATAATATTGCATTTTAAGCAAGTTTTCTTGCATTTTGTTTCGTACGAAAAATCATCGAATATAGCAATATTTTGACGTTTATCATCTCCTTTTCCTTCATGTGATTTAAACAAAATATCATCGAATTAGGCAATATTTTGCCGTTTTCCACGTTTTTGTGAATTTTCCGTCCATGGGTATTAATTCATATATATATACGATAAAAATGATGCAAACACATAATTGATTAGATAATAACCTTAAATACTTCATTTTCAATCATCTATTTGTTTCTCGTTAAAATACTGAGTAAGATATTGAAAAGGGGAGAAGTTCGGTTTTTATTGCATATATCGACGTTTCAGCCGGATTAGAGCGGTTTTAAGTGTACATCTTCCATCGTTAATATAAACGGAAAATCAAGAACATTATAGTTAATTCTAATGAAAACACATTGTTTTTTATCATTTGTATTGGAAACAACATTGTCATATGTCTTTTCTTGTATGTAAATAATACGAAACCTCGCTCTATGATTTGAAGTTAAAATCCTCAAATATGGTTATATAG
Organism: Procambarus clarkii; assembly: GCF_040958095.1. NCBI lineage: Eukaryota > Metazoa > Arthropoda > Malacostraca > Decapoda > Cambaridae > Procambarus > Procambarus clarkii. The sequence continues at coordinate 3,409,167 of NC_091212.1, read as the reverse complement.
TGATTTTTTTCACGTTTTTCATGTAGATTGATATTACGTAAATATATTCATTTTTACCAATATTTCGATACTATTTCATGTAGTATCACGATATGTGATTTGACCTACAAATCTCAGAATATCGCATAATATTGCATTTTAAGCAAGTTTTCTTGCATTTTGTTTCGTACGAAAAATCATCGAATATAGCAATATTTTGACGTTTATCATCTCCTTTTCCTTCATGTGATTTAAACAAAATACCATCGAATTAGGCAATATTTTGCCGTTTTCCACGTTTTTGTGAGTTTTCCGTCCATGGGTATTAATTCATATATATACGATAAAAATAATGCAAACACATAATTGATTAGATAATAACCTTAAGTACTTCATTTTCAATCATCTATTTGTTTCTCGTTAAAATACTGAGTAAGATATTGAAAAGGGGAGAAGTTCGGTTTTTATTGCATATATCGACGTTTCAGCCGGATTAGAGCGGTTTTACGTGTACATCTTCCATCGTTAATATAAACGGAAAATCAAGAACATTATAGATAATTCTAATGAAAACACATTGTTTTTTATCATATGTATTGGAAACAACATTGTCATATGTCTTTTCTTGGATCTAAATAATACGAAACCTCGCTCTATAATTTGAAGTTAAAATCCTCAAATATGGTTATATAGTGACTTTTTTAACGTTTTTCATGTAGTTTGATATTACGTAAATATATTCATTTTTACCAATATTTCGATACTATTTCATGTAGTATCAGGATATGTGATTTGGCCTTCAAATCTCAGAATTTCGCATAATATTGCATTTTAAGCAATATTTCGATACTATTTCATGTAGTATCACGATATGTGATTTGGCTTTCAAATCTCAGAATTTCGCATAATATTGCATTTTAAGCAAGTTTTCTTGCATTTTGTTTCGTACGAAAAATCATCGAATATAGCAATATTTTGACGTTTATCATCTCCTTTTCCTTCATGTGATTTAAACAAAATATCATCGAATTAGGCAATATTTTGCCGTTTTCCACGTTTTTATGAATTTTCCGTCCATGGGTATTAATTCATATATATATACGATAAAAATGATGCAAACACATAATTGATTAGATAATAACCTTAAATACTTCATTTTCAATCATCTATTTGTTTCTCGTTAAAATACTGAGTAAGATATTGAAAAGGGGAGAAGTTCGGTTTTTATTGCATATATCGACGTTTCAGCCGGATTAGAGCGGTTTTAAGTGTACATCTTCCATCGTTAATATAAACGGAAAATCAAGAACATTATAGTTAATTCTAATGAAAACACATTGTTTTTTATCATTTGTATTGGAAACAACATTGTCATATGTCTTTTCTTGTATGTAAATAATACGAAACCTCGCTCTATGATTTGAAGTTAAAATCCTCAAATATGGTTATATAGTGATTTTTTTCACGTTTTTCATGTAGATTGATATTACGTAAATATATTCATTTTTACCAATATTTCGATACTATTTCATGTAGTATCACGATATGTGATTTGACCTACAAATCTCAGAATATCGCATAATATTGCATTTTAAGCAAGTTTTCTTGCATTTTGTTTCGTACGAAAAATCATCGAATATAGCAATATTTTGACGTTTATCATCTCCTTTTCCTTCATGTGATTTAAACAAAATATCATCGAATTAGGCAATATTTTGCCGTTTTCCACGTTTTTGTGAGTTTTCCTTCCATGGGTATTAATTCATATATATACGATAAAAATAATGTAAACACATAATTGATTAGATAATAACCTTAAGTACTTCATTTTCAATCATCTATTTGTTTCTCGTTAAAATACTGAGTAAGATATTGAAAAGGGGAGAAGTTCGGTTTTTATTGCATATATCGACGTTTCAGCCGGAATAGAGCGGTTTTACGTGTACATCTTCCCTCGTTAATATAAACGGAAAATCAAGAACATTATTAGTTAATTCTAATGAAAACACATTGTTTTTTATCATTTGTATTGCAAACAACATTGTCATATGTCTTTTCTTGGAACTAAATAATTACGAAACCTCGCTCTATGATTTGAAGTTAAAATCCTCAAATATGGTTATATAGTGACTTTTTTCACGTTTTTCATGTAGTTTGATATTACGTAAATATATTCATTTTTACCAATATTTCGATACTATTTCATGTAGTATCACAATATGTGATTTGGCCTTCAAATCTCAGAATTTCGCATAATATTGCATTTTAAGCAAGTTTTCATTGCATTTTGCTTCGTACGAAAAATCATCGAATTTAGCAATATTTTAACGTTTATCATCTCATTTACCTTCATTTGATTTAAACAAAATATCATCGAATTAGGCAATATTTTGCCGTTTTCCACGTTTTTGTGAATTTTCCGTCCATGGGTATTAATTCATATATATATACGATAAAATGATGCAAACACATAATTGATTAGATAATAACCTTAAATACTTCATTTTCAATCATCTATTTGTTTCTCGTTAAAATACTGAGTAAGATATTGAAAAGGGGAGAAGTTCGGTTTTTATTGCATATATCGACGTTTCAGCCGGATTAGAGCGGTTTTACGTGTACATCTTCCATCGTTAATATAAACGGAAAATCAAGAACATTATAGTTAATTCTAATGAAAACACATTGTTTTTTATCATTTGTATTGGAAACAACATTGTCATATGTCTTTTCTTGGATCTAAATAATACGAAACCTCGCTCTATGATTTGAAGTTAAAATCCTCAAATATGGTTATATAGTGACTTTTTTCACGTTTTTCATGTAGTTTGATATTACGTAAATATATTCATTTTTACCAATATTTCGATACTATTTCATGTAGTATCACGATATGTGATTTGGCCTTCAAATCTCAGAATTTCGCATAATATTGCATTTTAAGCAAGTTTCTTGCATTTTGTTTCGTACGAAAAATCATCGAATATAGCAATATTTTGACGTTTATCATCTCCTTTTCCTTCATGTGATTTAAACAAAATATCATCGAATTAGGCAATATTTTGCCGTTTTCCACGTTTTTGTGAATTTTCAGTCCATGGGTTTTAATTCATATATATACGATAAAAATGATGCAAACACATAATTGATTAGATAATAACCTTAAATACTTCATTTTCAATCATCTATTTGTTTCTCGTTAAAATACTGAGTAAGATATTGAAAAGGGGAGAAGTTCGGTTTTTATTGCATATATCGACGTTTCAGCCGGATTAGAGCGGTTTTACGTGTACATCTTCCCTCGTTAATATAAACGGAAAATCAAGAACATTATAGTTAATTTTAATGAAAACACATTGTATTTTATCATTTGTATTGGAAACAACATTGTCATATGTCTTTTCCTTGGATCTAAATAATACGAAACCTCGCTCTATGATTTGAAGTTAAAATCCTCAAATATGGTTATATAGTGACTTTTTTCACGTTTTTCATGTAGTTTGATATTACGTAAATATATTCATTTTTACCAATATTTCGATACTATTTCATGTAGTATCACGATATGTGATTTGGCCTTGAAATCTCAGAATTTCGCATAATATTGCATTTTAAGCAAGTTTTCTTGCATTTTGTTTCGTACGAAAAATCATCGAATATAGCAATATTTTGACGTTTATCATCTCCTTTTCCTTCATGTGATTTAAACAAAATATCATCGAATTAGGCAATATTTTGCCGTTTTCCACGTTTTTGTGAATTTTCCGTCCATGGGTATTAATTCATATATATATACGATAAAAATGATGCAAACACATAATTGATTAGATAATAACCTTAAATACTTCATTTTCAATCATCTATTTGTTTCTCGTTAAAATACTGAGTAAGATATTGAAAAGGGGAGAAGTTCGGTTTTTATTGCATATATCGACGTTTCAGCCGGATTAGAGCGGTTTTACGTGTACATCTTCCCTCGTTAATATAAACGGAAAATCAAGAACATTATAGTTAATTCTAATGAAAACACATTGTTTTTTATCATTTGTATTGGAAACAACATTGTCATATGTCTTTTCTTGGAATCTAAATAATACGAAACCTCGCTCTATGATTTGAAGTTAAAATCCTCAAATATGGTTATATAGTGACTTTTTTCACGTTTTTCATGTAGTTTGATATTACGTAAATATATTCATTTTTACCAATATTTCGATACTATTTCATGTAGTATCACGATATGTGATTTGGCCTTCAAATCTCAGAATTTCGCATAATATTGCATTTTAAGCAAGTTTTCTTGCATTTTGCTTCGTACGAAAAATCATCGAATTTAGCAATATTTTAACGTTTATCATCTCCTTTTCCTTCATGTGATTTAAACAAAATATCATCGAATTAGGCAATATTTTGCCGTTTTCCACGTTTTTGTGAATTTTCCGTCCATGGGTATTAATTCATATATATATACGATAAAAATGATATCAAACACATAATTGATTAGATAATAACCTTAAGTACTTCATTTTCAATCATCTATTTGTTTCTCGTTAAAATACTGAGTAAGATATTGAAAAGGGGAGAAGTTCGGTTTTTATTGCATATATCGACGTTTCAGCCGGATTAGAGCGGTTTTACGTGTACATCTTCCATCGTTAATATAAACGGAAAATCAAGAACATTATAGTTAATTCTAATGAAAACACATTGTTTTTTATTATTTGTATTGGAAACAACATTGTCATATGTCTTTTCTTGGATCTAAATAATACGAAACCTCGCTCTATGATTTGAAGTTAAAATCCTCAAATATGGTTATATAGTGACTTTTTTCACGTTTTTCATGTAGTTTGATATTACGTAAATATATTCATTTTTACCAATATTTCGATACTATTTCATGTAGTATCACGATATGTGATTTGGCCTTCAAATCTCAGAATTTCGCATAATATTGCATTTTAAGCAAGTTTTCTTGCATTTTGCTTCGTACGAAAAATCATCGAATTTAGCAATATTTTAACGTTTATCATCTCCTTTTCCTTCATGTGATTTAAACAAAATATCATCGAATTAGGCAATATTTTGCCGTTTTCCACGTTTTTGTGAATTTTCCGTCCATGGGTATTAATTCATATATATATACGATAAAAATGATGCAAACACATAATTGATTAGATAATAACCTTAAATACTTCATTTTCAATCATCTATTTGTTTCTCGTTAAAATACTGAGTGGGATATTGAAAAGGGGAGAAGTTCGGTTTTTATTGCATATATCGACGTTTCAGCCGGATTAGAGCGGTTTTACGTGTACATCTTCCATCGTTAATATAAACGGAAAATCAAGAACATTATAGTTAGTTCTAATGAAAACACATTGTTTTTTATCATTTGTATTGGAAACAACATTGTCATATGTCTTTTCTTGGAACTAAATAATACGAAACCTCGCTCTATGATTTGATGTTAAAATCCTCAAATATGGTTATATAGTGACTTTTTTCACGTTTTTCATGTAGTTTGATATTACGTAAATATATTCATTTTTACCAATATTTCGATACTATTTCATGTAGTATCACAATATGTGATTTGGCCTTCAAATCTCAGAATTTCGCATAATATTGCATTTTAAGCAAGTTTTCATGCATTTTGCTTCGTACGAAAAATCATCGAATTTAGCAATATTTTAACGTTTTCCTTCATTTGATTTAAACAAAATATCATCGAATTAGGCAATATTTTGCCGTTTTCCACGTTTTTGTGAATTTTCCGTCCATGGGTATTAATTCATATATATATACGGTAAAATGATGCAAACACATAATTAATTAGATAATAACCTTAAATACTTCATTTTCAATCATCTATTTGTTTCTCGTTAAAATACTGAGTAAGATATTGAAAAGGGGAGAAGTTCGGTTTTTATTGCATATATCGACGTTTCAGCCGGATTAGAGCGGTTTTACGTGTACATCTTCCATCGTTAATATAAACGGAAAATCAAGAACATTATAGATAATTCTAATGAAAACACATTGTTTTTTATCATATGTATTGGAAACAACATTGTCATATGTCTTTTCTTGGATCTAAATAATACGAAACCTCGCTCTATAATTTGAAGTTAAAATCCTCAAATATGGTTATATAGTGACTTTTTTAACGTTTTTCATGTAGTTTGATATTACGTAAATATATTCATTTTTACCAATATTTCGATACTATTTCATGTAGTATCAGGATATGTGATTTGGCCTTCAAATCTCAGAATTTCGCATAATATTGCATTTTAAGCAATATTTCGATACTATTTCATGTAGTATCACGATATGTGATTTGGCTTTCAAATCTCAGAATTTCGCATAATATTGCATTTTAAGCAAGTTTTCTTGCATTTTGTTTCGTACGAAAAATCATCGAATATAGCAATATTTTGACGTTTATCATCTCCTTTTCCTTCATGTGATTTAAACAAAATATCATCGAATTAGGCAATATTTTGCCGTTTTCCACGTTTTTGTGAATTTTCCGTCCATGGGTATTAATTCATATATATATACGATAAAAATGATGCAAACACATAATTGATTAGATAATAACCTTAAATACTTCATTTTCAATCATCTATTTGTTTCTCGTTAAAATACTGAGTAAGATATTGAAAAGGGGAGAAGTTCGGTTTTTATTGCATATATCGACGTTTCAGCCGGATTAGAGCGGTTTTAAGTGTACATCTTCCATCGTTAATATAAACGGAAAATCAAGAACATTATAGTTAATTCTAATGAAAACACATTGTTTTTTATCATTTGTATTGGAAACAACATTGTCATATGTCTTTTCTTGGATGTAAATAATACGAAACCTCGCTCTATGATTTGAAGTTAAAATCCTCAAATATGGTTATATAGTGACTTTTTTTCACGTTTTTCATGTAGATTGATATTACGTAAATATATTCATTTTTACCAATATTTCGATACTATTTCATGTAGTATCACGATATGTGATTTGACCTACAAATCTCAGAATATCGCATAATATTGCATTTTAAGCAAGTTTTCTTGCATTTTGTTTCGTACGAAAAATCATCGAATATAGCAATATTTTGACGTTTATCATCTCCTTTTCCTTCATGTGATTTAAACAAAATATCCATCGAATTAGGCAATATTTTGCCGTTTTCCACGTTTTTGTGAGTTTTCCGTCCATGGGTATTAATTCATATATATACGATAAAAATAATGCAAACACATAATTGATTAGATAATAACCTTAAGTACTTCATTTTCAATCATCTATTTGTTTCTCGTTAAAATACTGAGTAAGATATTGAAAAGGGGAGAAGTTCGGTTTTTATTGCATATATCGACGTTTCAGCCGGATTAGAGCGGTTTTACGTGTACATCTTCCATCGTTAATATAAACGGAAAATCAAGAACATTATAGATAATTCTAATGAAAACACATTGTTTTTTATCATATTGTATTGGAAACAACATTGTCATATGTCTTTTCTTGGATCTAAATAATACGAAACCTCGCTCTATGAATTTGAAGTTAAAATCCTCAAATATGGTTATATAGTGACTTTTTTAACGTTTTTCATGTAGTTTGATATTACGTAAATATATTCATTTTTACCAATATTTCGATACTATTTCATGTAGTATCAGGATATGTGATTTGGCCTTCAAATCTCAGAATTTCGCATAATATTGCATTTTAAGCAATATTTCGATACTATTTCATGTAGTATCACGATATGTGATTTGGCTTTCAAATCTCAGAATTTCGCATAATATTGCATTTTAAGCAAGTTTTCTTGCATTTTGTTTCGTACGAAAAATCATCGAATATAGCAATATTTTGACGTTTATCATCTCCTTTTCCTTCATGTGATTTAAACAAAATATCATCGAATTAGGCAATATTTTGCCGTTTTCCACGTTTTTATGAATTTTCCGTCCATGGGTATTAATTCATATATATATACGATAAAAATGATGCAAACACATAATTGATTAGATAATAACCTTAAATACTTCATTTTCAATCATCTATTTGTTTCTCGTTAAAATACTGAGTAAGATATTGAAAAGGGGAGAAGTTCGGTTTTTATTGCATATATCGACGTTTCAGCCGGATTAGAGCGGTTTTAAGTGTACATCTTCCATCGTTAATATAAACGGAAAATCAAGAACATTATAGTTAATTCTAATGAAAACACATTGTTTTTTATCATTTGTATTGGAAACAACATTGTCATATGTCTTTTCTTGTATGTAAATAATACGAAACCTCGCTCTATGATTTGAAGTTAAAATCCTCAAATATGGTTATATAGTGATTTTTTTCACGTTTTTCATGTAGATTGATATTACGTAAATATATTCATTTTTACCAATATTTCGATACTATTTCATGTAGTATCACGATATGTGATTTGACCTACAAATCTCAGAATATCGCATAATATTGCATTTTAAGCAAGTTTTCTTGCATTTTGTTTCGTACGAAAAATCATCGAATATAGCAATATTTTGACGTTTATCATCTCCTTTTCCTTCATGTGATTTAAACAAAATATCATCGAATTAGGCAATATTTTGCCGTTTTCCACGTTTTTGTGAGTTTTCCTTCCATGGGTATTAATTCATATATATACGATAAAAATAATGTAAACACATAATTGATTAGATAATAACCTTAAGTACTTCATTTTCAATCATCTATTTGTTTCTCGTTAAAATACTGAGTAAGATATTGAAAAGGGGAGAAGTTCGGTTTTTATTGCATATATCGACGTTTCAGCCGGAATAGAGCGGTTTTACGTGTACATCTTCCCTCGTTAATATAAACGGAAAATCAAGAACATTATTGTTAATTCTAATGAAAACACATTGTTTTTTATCATTTGTATTGCAAACAACATTGTCATATGTCTTTTCTTGGAACTAAATAATTCGAAACCTCGCTCTATGATTTGAAGTTAAAATCCTCAAATATGGTTATATAGTGACTTTTTTCACGTTTTTCATGTAGTTTGATATTACGTAAATATATTCATTTTTACCAATATTTCGATACTATTTCATGTAGTATCACAATATGTGATTTGGCCTTCAAATCTCAGAATTTCGCATAATATTGCATTTTAAGCAAGTTTTCATGCATTTTGCTTCGTACGAAAAATCATCGAATTTAGCAATATTTTAACGTTTATCATCTCATTTACCTTCATTTGATTTAAACAAAATATCATCGAATTAGGCAATATTTTGCCGTTTTCCACGTTTTTGTGAATTTTCCGTCCATGGGTATTAATTCATATATATATACGGTAAAAATGATGCAAACACATAATTAATTAGATAATAACCTTAAATACTTCATTTTCAATCATCTATTTGTTTCTCGTTAAAATACTGAGTAAGATATTGAAAAGGGGAGAAGTTCGGTTTTTATTGCATATATCGACGTTTCAGCCGGATTAGAGCGGTTTTACGTGTACATCTTCCATCGTTAATATAAATGGAAAATCAAGAACATTATAGATAATTCTAATGAAAACACATTGTTTTTTATCATTTGTATTGGAAACAACATTGTCATATGTCTTTTCTTGGATCTAAATAATACGAAACCTCGCTCTATGATTTGAAGTTAAAATCCTCAAATATGGTTATATAGTGACTTTTTTAACGTTTTTCATGTAGTTTGATATTACGTAAATATATTCATTTTTACCAATATTTCGATACTATTTCATGTAGTATCAGGATATGTGATTTGGCCTTCAAATCTCAGAATTTCGCATAATATTGCATTTTAAGCAATATTTCTATACTATTTCATGTAGTATCACGATATGTGATTTGGCCTTCAAATCTCAGAATTTCGCATAATATTGCATTTTAAGCAAGTTTTCTTGCATTTTGTTTCGTACGAAAAATCATCGAATATAGCAATATTTTGACGTTTATCATCTCCTTTTCCTTCATGTGATTTAAACAAAATATCATCGAATTAGGCAATATTTTGCCGTTTTCCACGTTTTTGTGAATTTTCCGTCCATGGGTAATAATTCATATATATATACGATAAAAATGATGCAAACACATAATTGATTAGATAATAACCTTAAATACTTCATTTTCAATCATCTATTTGTTTCTCGTTAAAATACTGAGTAAGATATTGAAAAGGGGAGAAGTTCGGTTTTTATTGCATATATCGACGTTTCAGCCGGATTAGAGCGGTTTTAAGTGTACATCTTCCATCGTTAATATAAACAGAAAACCAGGAACATATTAGTTAATTCTAATGAAAACACATTGTTTTTTATTATTTGTATTGGAAACAACATTGTCATATGTCTTTTCTTGGATCTAAATAATACGAAACCTCGCTCTATGATTTGAAGTTAAAATCCTCAAATATGGTTATATAGTGACTTTTTTCACGTTTTTCATGTAGTTTGATATTACGTAAATATATTCATTTTTACCAATATTTCGATACTATTTCATGTAGTATCACGATGTGTGATTTGGCCTTCAAATCTCAGAATTTCGCATAATATTGTATTTTAAGCAAGTTTTCTTGCATTTTGCTTCGTACGAAAAATCATCGAATTTAGCAATATTTTAACGTTTATCATCTCCTTTTCTTTCATGTGATTTAAACAAAATATCATCGAATTAGGCAATATTTTGCCGTTTTCCACGTTTTTGTGAATTTTCCGTCCATGGGTATTAATTCATATATATATACGATAAAAATGATGCAAACACATAATTGATTAGATAATAACCTTAAATACTTCATTTTCAATCATCTATTTGTTTCTCGTTAAAATACTGAGTAAGATATTGAAAAGGGGAGAAGTTCGGTTTTTATTGCATATATCGACGTTTCAGCCGGATTAGAGCGGTTTTAAGTGTACATCTTCCATCGTTAATATAAACGGAAAATCAAGAACATTATAGTTAATTCTAATGAAAACACATTGTTTTTTATCATTTGTATTGGAAACAACATTGTCATATGTCTTTTCTTGGATGTAAAAAATACGAAACCTCGCTCTATGATTTGAAGTTAAAATCCTCAAATATGGTTATATATTGACTTTTTTCACGTTTTTCATGTAGATTGATATCACGTAAATATATTCATTTTTACCAATATTTCGATACTATTTCATGTAGTATCACGATATGTGATTTGGCCTTCAAATCTCAGAATTTCGCATAATATTGCATTTTGAGCAAGTTTTCTTGCATTTTGTTTCGTACGAAAAATCATCGAATATAGCAATATTTTGACGTTTATCATCTCCTTTTCCTTCATGTGATTTAAACAAAATATCATCGAATTAGGCAATATTTTGCCGTTTTCCACGTTTTTGTGAATTTTCAGTCCATGGGTTTTATTTCATATATATACGATAAAAATGATGCAAACACATAATTGATTAGATAATAACCTTAAATACTTCATTTTCAATCAACTATTTCTTTCTCGTTAAAATACTGAGTAAGATATTGAAAAGGGGAGAAGTTCTGTTTTTATTGCATATATCGACGTTTCAGCCGGAATAGAGCGAATTTCGTGTACATCTTTCATCGGTAATATAAACAGAAAACCAGGAACATATTAGTTAATTCTAATGAAAACACTTTGATTTTTATCATTTGTATTGGAAACAACATTGTCATATGTCTTTTCTTGGATCCAAATAATACGAAACCTCGCTCTATGATTTGAAGTTAAAATCCTCAAATATGGTTAAATAGTGACTTTTTTCACGTTTTTCATGTAGTTTGATATTACGTAAATATATTCATTTTTACCAATATTTCGATACTATTTCATGTAGTATCACGATATGTGATTTGGCCTTGAAATCTCAGAATTTCGCATAATATTGCATTTTAAGCAAGTTTTCTTGCATTTTGTTTCGTACGAAAAATCATCGAATATAGCAATATTTTGACGTTTATCATCTCCTTTTCCTTCATGTGATTTAAACAAAATATCATCGAATTAGGTAATATTTTTCCATTTTCCACGTTTTTGTGAATTTTCAGTCCATGGGTTTTAATTCATATATA
>NC_091212.1:3381699-3396565 GCF_040958095.1 Procambarus clarkii | reverse complement strand
TTCGTTTTTATTGCATATATCGACGTTTCAGCCGGATTAGAGCGGTTTTACGTGTACATCTTCCCTCTTTAATATAAACGGAAAATCAAGAACATTATAGTTAATTCTAATGAAAACACATTGTTTTTTATCATTTGTATTGGAAACAACATTGTCATATGTCTTTTCTTGGAACTAAATAATACGAAACCTCGCTCTATGATTTGAAGTTAAAATCCTCAAATATGGTTATATAGTGACTTTTTTCACGTTTTTCATGTAGTTTGATATTACGTAAATATATTCATTTTTACCAATATTTCGATACTATTTCATGTAGTATCACGATATGTGATTTGGCCTTCAAATCTCAGAATTTCGCATAATATTGCATTTTAAGCAAGTTTTCTTACATTTTGCTTCGTACGAAAAATCATCGAATTTAGCAATATTTTAACGTTTATCATCTCCTTTTCCTTCATGTGATTTAAACAAAATATCATCGAATTAGGCAATATTTTGCCGTTTTCCACGTTTTTGTGAATTTTCCGTCCATGGGTATTAATTCATATATATATACGATAAAAATGATGCAAACACATAATTGATTAGATAATAACCTTAAATACTTCATTTTCAATCATCTATTTGTTTCTCGTTAAAATACTGAGTAAGATATTGAAAAAGGGAGAAGTTCGGTTTTTATTGCATATATCGACGTTTCAGCCGGATTAGAGCGGTTTTACGTGTACATCTTCCCTCGTTAATATAAACGGAAAATCAAGAACATTATAGTTAATTCTAATGAAAACACATTGTTTTTTATCATTTGTATTGGAAACAACATTGTCATATGTCTTTTCTTGGAACTAAATAATACGAAACCTCGCTCTATGATTTGAAGTTAAAATCCTCAAATATGGTTATATAGTGACTTTTTTCACGTTTTTCAATGTAGTTTGATATTACGTAAATCCTCAAATATGGTTATATAGTGACTTTTTTCACGTTTTTCATGTAGATTGATATTACGTAAATATATTCATTTTTACCAATATTTCGATACTATTTCATGTAGTATCACGATATGTGATTTGGCCTTCATATCTCAGAATTTCGCATAATATTGCATTTTAGGCAAGTTTTCTTGCATTTTGCTTCGTACGAAAAATCATCGAATTTAGCAATATTTTAACGTTGATCATCTCCTTTTCCTTCATGTGATTTAAACAAAATATCATCGAATTAGGCAATATTTTGCCGTTTTCCACGTTTTTGTGAATTTTCCGTCCATGGGTATTAATTCATATATGTATACGATAAAAATGATGCAAACACATAATTGATTAGATAATAACCTTAAATACTTCATTTTCAATCAACTATTTCTTTTTTCGTTAAAATACTGAGTAAGATATTGAAAGGCGAAGAAGTTCTGATTTTATTGCATATATCGACGTTTCAGCCGGAATAGAGCGGTTTTCGTGTACATCTTCCATCGGAAATATAAACGGAAAATCAGGAACATTTTAGTTAATTCTATTAAAAACACATTGATTTTTATCATTTGTATTGGAAACAACATTGTCATATGTCTTTTCTTGGATCTAAATAATACGAAACCTCGCTCTATGATTTGAAGGTAAAATCCTCAAATATGGTAAAATAGTAACTTTTTCACGTTAATCATGTAGATTGATATTACGCAAATATATTCATTTTTACCAATATTCCGATACTATTTCATGTAGTATCACGATATGTGATTTGCCCTTCAAATCTCAGAATTTCGCATAATATTGCATTTAAAGCAAGTTTTCTTGCATTTTGCTTCGTACGAAAAATCATCGAATTTAGCAATATTTTAACGTTTATCATCTCCTTTTCCTTCATGTGATTTAAACAAAATATCATCGAATTAGGCAATATTTTGCCGTTTTCCACGTTTTTGTGAATTTTCCGTCCATGGGTTTTAATTCATATATATATACGATAAAAATGATGCAAACACATAATTGATTAGATAATAACCTTAAATACTTCATTTTCAATCATCTATTTGTTTCTCGTTAAAATACTGAGTAAGATATTGAAAAGGGGAGAAGTTCGGTTTTTATCGCATATATCGACATTTCAGCCGGATTAGAGCGGTTTTACGTGTACATCTTCCCTCGTTAATATAAACGGAAAATCAAGAACATTATAGTTAATTCTAATGAAAACACAATGTTTTTTATCATTTGTATTGGAAACAACATTGTCATATGTCTTTTCTTGGAACTAAATAATACGAAACCTCGCTCTATGATTTGAAGTTAAAATCCTCAAATATGGTTATATAGTGAATTTTTTCACGTTTTTCATGTAGTTTGATATTACGTAAATATATTCATTTTTACCAATATTTCGATACTATTTCATGTAGTATCACGATATGTGATTTGGCCTTCAAATCTCAGAATTTCGCATAATATTGCATTTTAAGCAAGTTTTCTTGCATTTTGTTTCGTACGAAAAATCATCGAACATAGCAAAATTTTGACGTTTATCATCTCCTTTTCCTTCATGTGATTTAAACAAAATATCATCGAATTAGGCAATATTTTGCCGTTTTCCACGTTTTTGTGAATTTTCAGTCCATGGGTTTTAATTCATATATATACGATAAAAATGATGCAAACACATAATTGATTAGATAATAACCTTAAATACTTCATTTTCAATCATCTATTTGTTTCTCGTTAAAATACTGAGTAAGATATTGAAAAGGGGAGAAGTTCGGTTTTTATTGCATATATCGACGTTTCAGCCGGATTAGAGCGGTTTTACGTGTACATCTTCCCTCGTTAATATAAACGGAAAATCAAGAACATTATAGTTAATTCTAATGAAAACACATTGTTTTTTATCATTTGTATTGGAAACAACATTGTCATATGTCTTTTCTTGGAACTAAATAATACGAAACCTCGCTCTATGATTTGAAGTTAAAATCCTCAAATATGGTTATATAGTGACTTTTTTCACGTTTTTCATGTAGTTTGATATTACGTAAATATATTCATTTTTACCAATATTTCGATACTATTTCATGTAGTATCACGATATGTGATTTGGCCTTCAAATCTCAGAATTTCGCATAATATTGCATTTTAAGCAAGTTTTCTTGCATTTTGCTTCGTACGAAAAATCATCGAATTTAGCAATATTTTAACGTTTATCATCTCCTTTTCCTTCATGTGATTTAAACAAAATATCATAGAATTAGGCAATATTTTGCCGTTTTCCACGTTTTTGTGAATTTTCCGTCCATGGGTATTAATTCATATATATATACGATAAAAATGATGCAAACACATAATTGATTAGATAATAACCTTAAATACTTCATTTTCAATCATCTATTTGTTTCTCGTTAAAATACTGAGTAAGATATTGAAAAGGGGAGAAGTTCGGTTTTTATTGCATATATCGACGTTTCAACCGGATTAGAGCGGTTTTACGTGTAAATCTTCCATCGTTAATATAAACGGAAAATCAATAACATTATAGTTAATTCTAATGAAAACACATTGTTATTTATCATTTGTATTGGAAACAACATTGTCATATGTCTTTTCTTGGATCTAAATAATACGAAACCTCGCTCTATGATTTGAAGTTAAAATCCTCAAATATGGTTATATAGTGACTTTTTTCACGTTTTTCATGTAGTTTGATATTACGTAAATATATTCATTTTTACCAATATTTCGATACTATTTCATGTAGTATCACGATATGTGATTTGGCCTGCAAATCTCAGAATTTCGCATAATATTGCATTTTAAGCAAGTTTTCTTGCATTTTGTTTCGTACGAAAAATCATCGAATATAGCAATATTTTGACGTTTATCATCTTCTTTTCCTTCATGTGATTTAAACAAAATATCATCGAATTAGGCAATATTTTGCCGTTTTCCACGTTTTTGTGAATTTTCAGTCCATGGGTTTTAATTCATATATATACGATAAAAATGATGCAAACACATAATTGATTAGATAATAACCTTAAATACTTCATTTTCAATCATCTATTTGTTTCTCGTTAAAATACTGAGTAAGATATTGAAAAGGGGTGAAGTTCGGTTTTTATTGCATATATCGACTTTCAGCCGGATTAGAGCGGTTTTACGTGTACATCTTCCCTCGTTAATATAAACGGAAAATCAAGAACATTATAGTTAATTCTAATGAAAACACATTGTTTTTTATCATTTGTATTGGAAACAACATTGTCATATGTCTTTTCTTGGATCTAAATAATACGAAACCTCGCTCTATGATTTGAAGGTAAAATCCTCAAATATGGTAAAATAGTAACTTTTTCACGTTAATCATGTAGATTGATATTACGCAAATATATTCATTTTTACCAATATTCCGATACTATTTCATGTAGTATCACGATATGTGATTTGCCCTTCGAATCTCAGAATTTCGCGTAATATTGCATTTTAAGCAAGTTTTCTTGCATTTTGTTTCGTACGAAAAATCATCGAATTTAGCAATATTTTGACGTTTATCATCCCCTATTCCTTCATGTGATTTAAACAAAATATCATCGAATTAGGCAATATTTTGCCGTTTTCCACGTTTTTGTGAATTTTCAGTCCATGGGTTTTAATTCATATATATACGATAAAAATGATGCAAACACATAATTGATTAGATAATAACCTTAAATACTTCATTTTCAATCATCTATTTGTTTCTCGTTAAAATACTGAGTAAGATATTGAAAAGGGGAGAAGTTCGGTTTTTATTGCATATATCGACGTTCCAGCCGGATTTGAGCAGTTTTACGTGTACATCTTCCATCGTTAATATAAACGGAAAATCAAGAACATTATAGTTAATTCTAATGAAAACACATTGTTTTTTATCATTTGTATTGGAAACAACATTGTCATATGTCTTTTCTTGGAACTAAATAATACGAAACCTCGCTCTATGATTTGAAGTTAAAATCCTCAAATATGGTTATATAGTGACTTTTTTCACGTTTTTCATGTAGTTTGATATTACGTAAATATATTCATTTTTACCAATATTTCGATACTATTTCAAGTAGTATCACGATGTGATTTGGCCTTCAAATCTCAGAATTTCGCATAATATTGCATTTAAAGCAAGTTTTCTTGCATTTTGTTTCGTACGAAAAATCATCGAATATAGCAATATTTTGACGTTTATCATCTCCTTTTCCTTCATGTGATTTAAACAAAATATCATCGAATTAGGCAATATTTTGCCGTTTTCCACGTTTTTGTGAATTTTCAGTCCATGGGTTTTAATTCATATATATACGATAAAAATGATGCAAACACATAATTGATTAGATAATAACGTTAAATACTTCATTTTCAATCATCCATTTGTTTCTCGTTAAAATACTGAGTAAGATATTGAAAAGGGGAGAAGTTCGGTTTTTATTGCATATATCGACGTTTCAGCCGGATTAGAGCGGTTTTACGTGTACATCTTCCCTCGTTAATATAAACGGAAAATCAAGAACATTATAGTTAATTCTAATGAAAACACATTGTTTTTTATCATTTGTATTGGAAACAACATTGTCATATGTCTTTTCTTGGAACTAAATAATACGAAACCTCGCTCTATGATTTGAAGTTAAAATCCTCAAATATGGTTATATAGTGACTTTTTTCACGTTTTTCATGTAGTTTGATATTACGTAAATATATTCATTTTTACCAATATTTCGATACTATTTCATGTAGTATCACGATATGTGATTTGGCCTTCAAATCTCAGAATTTCGCATAATATTGCATTTTAAGCAAGTTTTCTTGCATTTTGCTTCGTACGAAAAATCATCGAATTTAGCAATATTTTAACGTTTATCATCTCCTTTTCCTTCATGTGATTTAAACAAAATATCATAGAATTAGGCAATATTTTGCCGTTTTCCACGTTTTTGTGAATTTTCCGTCCATGGGTATTAATTCATATATATATACGATAAAAATGATGCAAACACATAATTGATTAGATAATAACCTTAAATACTTCATTTTCAATCATCTATTTGTTTCTCGTTAAAATACTGAGTAAGATATTGAAAAGGGGAGAAGTTCGGTTTTTATTGCATATATCGACGTTTCAACCGGATTAGAGCGGTTTTACGTGTAAATCTTCCATCGTTAATATAAACGGAAAATCAATAACATTATAGTTAATTCTAATGAAAACACATTGTTTTTTATCATTTGTATTGGAAACAACATTGTCATATGTCTTTTCTTGGATCTAAATAATACGAAACCTCGCTCTATGATTTGAAGTTAAAATCCTCAAATATGGTTATATAGTGACTTTTTTCACGTTTTTCATGTAGTTTGATATTACGTAAATATATTCATTTTTACCAATATTTCGATACTATTTCATGTAGTATCACGATATGTGATTTGGCCTTCAAATCTCAGAATTTCGCATAATATTGCATTTTAAGCAAGTTTTCTTACATTTTGCTTCGTACGAAAAATCATCGAATTTAGCAATATTTTAACGTTTATCATCTCCTTTTCCTTCATGTGATTTAAACAAAATATCATCGAATTAGGCAATATTTTGCCGTTTTTCCACGTTTTTGTGAATTTTCAGTCTATGGGTATTAATTCAATATATATACGACAAAAATGATGCAAACACATAATTGATTTGATAATAACCTTAAATACTTCATTTTCAATCAACTATTTGTTTCTCGTTAAAATACTGAGTAAGATATTGAAACGGGGAGAAGTTCTGTTTTTATTGCATATATCGACGTTTCAGCCGGAATAGAGCGGTTTTCGTGTACATCTTCCATCGGAAATATAAACGGAAAATCAGGAACATTTTAGTTAATTCTATTGAAAACACATTGATTTTTATCATTTGTATTGGAAACAACATTGTCATATGTCTTTTCTTGGATCTAAATAATACTAAACCTCGCTCTATGATTTGAAGGTAAAATCCTCAAATATGGTAAAATAGTAACTTTTTCACGTTAATCATGTAGTTTGATATTACGCAAATATATTCATTTTTACCAATATTCCGATACTATTTCATGTAGTATCACGATATGTGATTTGCCCTTCAAAACTCAGAATTTCGCGTAATATTGCATTTTAAGCAAGTTTTCTTGCATTTTGTTTCGTACGAAAAATCATCGAATTTAGCAATATTTTTACGTTTATCATCCCCTTTTCCTTCATGTGATTTGAATAAAATATCATCGAATTAGGCAATATTTTGCCGTTTTCCACGTTTTTTGAATTTTCAGTCCATGGGTATTAATTCATATATATACGATAAAAATGATGCAAACACATAATTGATTTGATAATAACCTTAAATACTTCATTTTCAATCAACTATTTGTTTCTCGTTAAAATTACTGAGTAAGATATTGAAAAGGGGAGAAGTTCTGTTTTTATTGCATATATCGACGTTTCAGCCGGAATAGAGCGATTTTCGTGTACATCTTCTATCGGTAATATAAACGGAAAACCAGGAACATTTTAGTTAATTCTAATGAAAACACTTTGATTTTTATCATTTGTATTGGAAACAACATTGTCATATGTCTTTTCTTGGATCCAAATAATACGAAACCTCGCTCTATGATTTGAAGTTAAAATCCTCAAATATGGTTAAACAGTGACTTTTTTCACGTTTTTCATCGTCATCGGTTTTTTCATTTTCATCGGTTTTTATTGCATATATCGACGTTCCAGCCGGATTTGAGCAGTTTTACGTGTACATCTTCCATCGTTAATATAAACGGAAAATCAAGAACATTATAGTTAATTCTAATGAAAACACATTGTTTTTTATGATTTGTATTGGAAACAACATTGTCATATGTCTTTTCTCTGAACTAAATAATACGAAACCTCGCTCTATGATTTGAAGTTAAAATCCTCAAATATGGTTATATAGTGACTTTTTTCACGTTTTTCATGTAGTTTGATATTACGTAAATATATTCATTTTTACCAATATTTCGATACTATTTCATGTAGTATCACGATATGTGATTTGGCCTTCAAATCTCAGAATTTCGCATAATATTGCATTTAAAGCAAGTTTTCTTGCATTTTGCTTCGTACGAAAAATCAGCGAATTTAGCAATATTTTAACGTTTATCATCTCCTTTTCCTTCATGTGATTTAAACAAAATATCATCGAATTAGGCAATATTTTGCCGTTTTCCACGTTTTTGTGAATTTTCCGTCCATGGGTATTAATTCATATATATATACGATAAAAATGATGCAAACACATAGTTGATTAGATAATAACCTTAAATACTTCATTTTCAATCATCTATTTGTTTCTCGTTAAAATACTGAGTAAGATATTGAAAAGGGGAGAAGTTCGGTTTTTATTGCATATATCGACGTTTCAGCCGGATTAGAGCGGTTTTACGTGTACATCTTCCATCGTTATTATAAACGGAAAATCAAGAACATTATAGTTAATTCTAATGAAAACACATTGTTTTTTATCATTTGTATTGGAAACAACATTGTCTTCAACAAAAGCAAGTGTCTTTTCTTGGATCTAAATAATACGAAACCTCGCTCTATGATTTGAAGTTAAAATCCTCAAATATAGTTATATAGTGACTTTTTTCACGTTTTTCATGTAGTTTGATATTACGTAAATATATTCATTTTTACCAATATTTCGATACTATTTCATGTAGTATCACGATATGTGATTTGGCCTTCAAATCTCAGAATTTCGCATAATATTGCATTTTAAGCAATTTTCTTGCATTTTGTTTCGTACGAAAAATCATCGAATATAGCAATATTTTGACGTTTATCATCTCCTTTTCCTTCATGTGATTTAAACAAAATATCATCGAATTAGACAATA
Organism: Procambarus clarkii; assembly: GCF_040958095.1. Lineage (NCBI taxonomy): Eukaryota > Metazoa > Arthropoda > Malacostraca > Decapoda > Cambaridae > Procambarus > Procambarus clarkii. The sequence continues at coordinate 3,387,643 of NC_091212.1, read as the reverse complement.
TTTTGCCGTTTTCCACGTTTTTGTGAATTTTCAGTCCATGGGTTTTAATTCATATATATACGATAAAAATGATGCAAACACATAATTGATTAGATAATAACCTTAAATACTTCATTTTCAATCATCTATTTGTTTCTCGTTAAAATACTGAGTAAGATATTGAAAAGGGGAGAAGTTCGGTTTTTATTGCATATATCGACGTTTCAGCCGGTTTAGAGCGGTTTTACGTGTACATCTTCCCTCGTTAATATAAACGGAAAATCAAGAACATTATAGTAAATTCTAATGAAAACACATTGTTTTTTATCTTTTGTATTGGAAACAACATTGTCATATGTCTTTTCTTGGAACTAAATAATACGAAACTTCGCTCTATGATTTGAAGTTAAAATCCTCAAATATGGTTATATAGTGAGTTTTTTCACGTTTTTCATGTAGTTTGATATTACGTAAATAAATTCATTTTTACCAATATTTCGATACTATTTCATGTAGTATCACGATACGTGATTTGGCTTTCAAATCTCAGAATTTCGCATAATATTGCATTTTAAGCAAGTTTTCTTGCATTTTGCTTCGTACAAAAAATCATCGAATTTAGCAATATTTTAACGTTTATCATCTCCTTTTCCTTCATGTGATTTAAACAAAATATCATCGAATTAGGCAATATTTTGCCGTTTTTCACGTTTTTGTGAATTTTCCGTCCATGGGTATTAATTCATATATATATACGATAAAAATGATGCAAACGCATAATTGATTAGACAATAACCTTAAATACTTCATTTTCAATCATCTATTTGTTTCTCGTCAAAATACTGAGTAAGATATTGAAAAGGGGAGAAGTTCTGTTTTTATTGCATATATATCGACGTTTCAGCCTGATTAGAGCGGTTTTACGTGTACATCTTCCATCGTTATTATAAACGGAAAATCAAGAACATTATAGTTAATTCTAATGAAAACACATTGTTTTTTATCATTTGTATTGGAAACAACATTGTCTTCAACAAAAGCAAGTGTCTTTTCTTGGATCTAAATAATACGAAACCTCGCTCTATGATTTGAAGTTAAAATCCTCAAATATGGTTATATAGTGACTTTTTTCACGTTTTTCATGTAGTTTGATACTACGTAAATATATTCATTTTTACCAATATTTCGATACTATTTCATGTAGTATCACGATATGTGATATGGCCTTCAAATCTCAGAATTTCGCATAATATTGCATTTTAAGCAAGTTTTCTTGCATTTTGTTTCGTAATAAAAATCATCGAATATAGCAATATTTTGACGTTTATCATCTCCTTTTCCTTCATGTGATTTAAACAAAATATCATCGAATTAGACAATATTTGGCCGTTTTCCACGTTTTTGTGAATTTTCAGTCCATGGGTTTTAATTCATATATATACGATAAAAATGATGCAAACACATAATTGATTAGATAATAACCTTAAATACTTCATTTTCAATCATCTATTTGTTTCTCGTTAAAATACTGAGTAAGATATTGAAAAGGGGAGAAGTTCGGTTTTTATTGCATATATCGACGTTTCAGCCGGATTAGAGCGGTTTTACGTGTACATCTTCCCTCGTTAATATAAACGGAAAATCAAGAACATTATAGTTAATTCTAATGAAAACACATTGTTTTTTATCATTTGTATTGGAAACAACATTGTCATATGTCTTTTCTTGGAACTAAATAATACGAAACCTCGCTCTATGATTTGAAGTTAAAATCCTCAAATATGGTTATATAGTGACTTTTTTTCACGTTTTTCATGTAGTTTGATATTACGTAAATATATTCATTTTTACCAATATTTCGATACTATTTCATGTAGTATCACGATATGTGATTTGGCCTTCAAATCTCAGAATTTCGCATAATATTGCATTTTAAGCAAGTTTTCTTGCATTTTGTTTCGTAATAAAAATCATCGAATATAGCAATATTTTGACGTTTATCATCTCCTTTTCCTTCATGTGATTTAAACAAAATATCATCGAATTAGGCAATATTTTGCCGTTTTCCACGTTTTTGTGAATTTTCAGTCCATGGGTATTAATTCATATATATATACGATAAAAATGATGCAAACACATAATTGATTAGATAATAACCTTAAATACTTCATTTTCAATCATCTATTTGTTTCTCGTTAAAATACTGAGTAGATATTGAAAAGGGGAGAAGTTCGGTTTTTATTGCATATATCGACGTTTCAGCCGGATTAGAGCGGTTTTACGTGTACATCTTCCCTCGTTAATATAAACGGAAAATCAAGAACATTATAGTTAATTCTAATGAAAACACATTGTTTTTTATCATTTGTATTGGAAACAACATTGTCATATGTCTTTTCTAGGAACTAAATAATACGAAACCTCGCTCTATGATTTGAAGTTAAAATCCTCAAATATGGTTATATAGTGACTTTTTTCACGTTTTTCATGTAGTTTGATATTACGTAAATATATTCATTTTTACCAATATTTCGATACTATTTCATGTAGTATCACGATATGTGATTTGGCCTTCAAATCTCAGAATTTCGCATAATATTGCATTTTAAGCAAGTTTTCTTACATTTTGCTTTCGTACGAAAAATCATCGAATTTAGCAATATTTTGAACGTTTATCATCTCCTTTTCCTTCATGTGATTTAAACAAAATATCATCGAATTAGGCAATATTTTGCCGTTTTCCACGTTTTTGTGAATTTTCCGTCCATGGGTATTAATTCATATATATATACGATAAAAATGATGCAAACACATAATTGATTAGATAATAACCTTAAATACTTCATTTTCAATCATCTATTTGTTTCTCGTTAAAATACTGAGTAAGATATTGAAAAGGGAGAAGTTCGGTTTTTATTGCATATATCGACGTTTCAGCCGGATTAGAGCGGTTTTACGTGTACATCTTCCCTCGTTAATATAAACGGAAAATCAAGAACATTATAGTAAATTCTAATGAAAACACATTGTTTTTTATCTTTTGTATTGGAAACAACATTGTCATATGTCTTTTCTTGGAACTAAATAATACGAAACTTCGCTCTATGATTTGAAGTTAAAATCCTCAAATATGGTTATATAGTGAGTTTTTTCACGTTTTTCATGTAGTTTGATATTACGTAAATAAATTCATTTTTACCAATATTTCGATACTATTTCATGTAGTATCACGATACGTGATTTGGCTTTCAAATCTCAGAATTTCGCATAATATTGCATTTTAAGCAAGTTTTCTTGCATTTTGCTTCGTACAAAAAATCATCGAATTTAGCAATATTTTAACGTTTATCATCTCCTTTTCCTTCATGTGATTTAAACAAAATATCATCGAATTAGGCAATATTTTGCCGTTTTTCACGTTTTTGTGAATTTTCCGTCCATGGGTATTAATTCATATATATATACGATAAAAATGATGCAAACGCATAATTGATTAGACAATAACCTTAAATACTTCATTTTCAATCATCTATTTGTTTCTCGTCAAAATACTGAGTAAGATATTGAAAAGGGGAGAAGTTCTGTTTTTATTGCATATATATCGACGTTTCAGCCTGATTAGAGCGGTTTTACGTGTACATCTTCCATCGTTATTATAAACGGAAAATCAAGAACATTATAGTTAATTCTAATGAAAACACATTGTTTTTTATCATTTGTATTGGAAACAACATTGTCTTCAACAAAAGCAAGTGTCTTTTCTTGGATCTAAATAATACGAAACCTCGCTCTATGATTTGAAGTTAAAATCCTCAAATATGGTTATATAGTGACTTTTTTCACGTTTTTCATGTAGTTTGATACTACGTAAATATATTCATTTTTACCAATATTTCGATACTATTTCATGTAGTATCACGATATGTGATTTGGCCTTCAAATCTCAGAATTTCGCATAATATTGCATTTTAAGCAAGTTTTCTTGCATTTTGTTTCGTAATAAAAATCATCGAATATAGCAATATTTTGACGTTTATCATCTCCTTTTCCTTCATGTGATTTAAACAAAATATCATCGAATTAGGCAATATTTTGCCGTTTTCCACGTTTTTGTGAATTTTCAGTCCATGGGTTTTAATTCATATATATACGATAAAAATGATGCAAACACATAATTGATTAGATAATAACCTTAAATACTTCATTTTCAATCATCTATTTGTTTCTCGTTAAAATACTGAGTAAGATATTGAAAATGGGAGAAGTTCTGTTTTTATTGCATATATCGACGTTTCAGCCAGATTAGAGCGGTTTTACGTGTACATCTTTCCTCGTTAATATAAACGGAAAATCAAGAACATTATAGTTAATTCTAATGAAAACACATTGTTTTTTATCATTTGTATTGGAAACAACATTGTCATATATCTTTTCTTGGAACTAAATAATACGAAACCTCGCTCTATGATTTGAAGTTAAAATCCTCAAATATGGTTATATAGTGACTTTTTTCACGTTTTTCATGTAGTTTGATATTACGTAAATATATTCATTTTTACCAATATTTCGATACTATTTCATGTAGTATCACGATATGTGATTTGGCCTTCAAATCTCAGAATTTCGCATAATATTGCATTTTAAGCAAGTTTTCTTGCATTTTGCTTCGTACGAAAAAATCATCGAATTTAGCAATATTTTAACGTTTATCATCTCCTTTTCCTTCATGTGATTTAAACAAAATATCATCGAATTAGGCAATATTTTGCCGTTTTCCACGTTTTTGTGAATTTTCAGTCCATGGGTATTAATTCATATATATATACGATAAAAATGATGCAAACACATAATTGATTAGACAATAACCTTAAATACTTCATTTTCAATCATCTATTTGTTTCTCGTTAAAATACTGAGTAAGATATTGAAAAGGGGAGAAGTTCGGTTTTTATTGCATATATCGACGTTTCAGCCGGATTAGAGCGGTTTTACGTGTACATCTTCCATCGTTATTATAAACGGAAAATCAAGAACATTATAGTTAATTCTAATGAAAACACATTGTTTTTTATCATTTGTATTGGAAACAACATTGACATATGTCTTTTCTTGGATCTAAATAATACGAAACCTCGCTCTATGATTTGAAGTTAAAATCCTCAAATATGGTTATATAGTGACTTTTTTCACGTTTTTCATGTAGTTTGATATTACGTAAATATATTCATATTTACCAATATTTCGATACTATTTCATGTAGTATCACGATATGTGATTTGGCCTTCATATCTCAGAATTTCGCATAATATTGCATTTTAAGCAAGTTTTCTTGCATTTTGTTTCGTACGAAAAATCATCGAATATAGCAATATTTTGACGTTTATCATCTCCTTTTCCTTCATGTGATTTAAACAAAATATCATCGAATTAGGCAATATTTTGCCGTTTTCCACGTTTTTGTGAATTTTCAGTCCATGGGTATTAATTCATATATATACGATAAAAATGATGCAAACACATAATTGATTAGATAATAACCTTAAATACTTCATTTTCAATCAACTATTTGTTTCTCGTTAAAATACTGAGTAAGATATTGAAAAGGGGTGAAGTTCGGTTTTTATTGCATATATCGACGTTTCAGCCGGATTAGAGCGGTTTTACGTGTACATCTTCCCTCGTTAATATAAACGGAAAATCAAGAACATTATAGTTAATTCTAATGAAAACACATTGTTTTTTATCATTTGTATTGGAAACAACATTGTCATATGTCTTTTCTTGGAACTAAATAATACGAAACCTCGCTCTATGATTTGAAGTTAAAATCCTCAAATATGGTTATATAGTGACTTTTTTTCACGTTTTTCATGTAGTTTGATATTACGTAAATATATTCATTTTTACCAATATTTCGATACTATTTCATGTAGTATCACGATATGTGATTTGGCCTTCAAATCTC
>NC_091212.1:3364199-3376699 GCF_040958095.1 Procambarus clarkii | reverse complement strand
ACTACATGAAAAACGTGAAAAAAGTCATTATTATACCCAATTTGTGGTTTTAAACTTCGATTCATAAAGCGACGTTTCGTATTTTTTAGACCGTTGAAAAGACGTATAAAGATGTTGCTTCCAATACAAATGATAAAAAGCAATGTGTTTTCATTAAAATTAACTAAAATGTTCCTTATTTTCGGTTATATATTACCGATTGAAGATGAACACGTAAAACCGTTCTAATCCGGCTGAAACGTCGATATATGCAATAAAAACAGAACTTCTCCCCTTACTTCTCATCTTACTCGGTATTTTAACGAGAAACAAATAGTTGATTGGAAATAAAGTGTTTAAGGTTAATTTCTAATCAATTATGTGTTTTCATCATTTTTATCGTATATTTATTGAATTAATAGCAATAAACTGAAAACTCACAAAAACGTGGAAAAACAGCAAAATATTGCCTAATTCGATGATATTTTGTTTATATCACATACAGGAAAAGGGGATGATAGACGTCAAAATATTGCTGAATTCGATGAGTTTTAGTATGAAACAAAATGCAAGAAAACTTGCTTAAAATGCAGTATTATGCGAAAATCTGAGATTTGAAGGCCAAATCACATATCGTGATACTACATGAAATAGTCTCGAAATATTGGTAAAAACGAATATATTTACGTAATAACAAACTACATGAAAAACGTGAAAAAAGTCATTATTAAACCCAATTTGTGGTTTTAAACTTCGAATCATAAAGCGACGTTTCGTATTTTTTTAAACCGTTGAAAAGACGTATAAAGATGTTGCTTCCAATACAAATGATAAAAATCAATGTGTTTTCATTAAAATTAACTAAAATGTTTCTGATTTTCGGTTTATATTACCGATTGAAGATGTACACGTAAAACCGTTCTAATCCGCTGAAACGTCGATATATGCAATAAAAACAGAACTTCTCCCCTTTTCAATATCTTACTCAATATTTTAACGAGAAACAAACAGATGATTGAAAATGAAGTATTTAAGGTTATTTTCTGATCAATTATGTGTTTGCATAATTTTTGTCGTATATATAATGAATTTATAACAATAAACTGAAAATTCACAAAAACGTGGAAAAACGGCAAAATACTGATAAATTCGATGATATTTTGTTTAAATCACATAAAGGAAAAGGGGGATGATAAAGGTCAAAATATTGCTAAATTCGATGATTTTTAGTACAAAACAAAATGCAAGAAAACTTGCTTAAAAATGCAAAATTTGCGAAATTCTGAGATATGACGGCCAAATCACATATCGTGAGAAAACATGAAATAGTATCGAAATATTGGTAAAAACTAATATATTTACGTAAAATCACACTACATGAATAACGTGAAAAAAGTCACTATATTACCATATTTGAGGATTTTAACTTCAAATCATAGAGCGAGGTTTCGTATTATTTAGATCCAAGAAAAGGCATATGACAATGTTGTTTCCATCACAAATGATAAAAATCAATGTGTTTTCATTAGAATTAACTAAAATGTTCCCGATTTTCCGTTTATATTACCGATGGAAGATGTACACGTAAAACCGCTCTAATCCGGCAGAAACGTCGATATATGCAATAAAAACAGAGTTTCTCCCCTTTTCAATATCTTATTCAGTATTTTAACGAGAAACAAATAGTTGATTGAAAATGAAATGTTTAAGGTTAATTTCTAATCAATTATGTGTTAGCATCATTTTTATCGTATATTTAATGAATTAATAGCAATAAACTGAAAACTCACAAAAACGTGGAAAAACAGCATAATATTGCCTAATTCGATGATATTTTGTTTTTATCACATAAAGGAAAAGGGGATGATAGACGTCAAAATATTGCTGAATTCGATGATTTTTAGTACGAAACAAAATGCAAGAAAACTTGCTTAAAATGCAATATTATGCGAAAATCTGAGATTTGAAGGCCAAATCACATATCGTGATACTACATGAAATAGTCTCGAAATATTGGTAAAAATGAATATATTTACGCAATAACAAACTACATGAAAAACGAGAAAAAAGTCATTATTATACCCAATTTGTGGATTTTAACTTCGAATCATAAAGCGACGTTTCGTATTTTTTAGACCGTTGAAAAGACGTATAAAGATGTTGCTTCCAATACAAATGATAAAAATCAATGTGCTTTCATTAAAATTAACTAAAATGTTCCTGATTTTCGGTTTATATTACCGATTGAAGATGTACACGTAAAACCGTTCTAATCCGCTGAAGCGTCGATATATGCAATAAAAACAGAACTTCTCCCCTTTTCAATATCTTACTCAATATTTTAACGAGAAACAAACAGATGATTGAAAATGAAGTATTTAAGGTTATTTTCTGATCAATTATGTGTTTGCATAATTTTTATCGTATATATAATGAATTTATAACAATAAACTAAAAATTCACAAAAACGTGGAAAAACAGCAAAATATTGCCTAATTCGATGATATTTTCTTTAAATCACATAAAGGAAAAGGGGATGATAAAGGTCAAAATATTGCTAAATTCTATGATTTTAGTACAAAACAAAATGCAAGAAAACTTGCTTAAAAATGCAAAATTTGCGAAATTCTGAGATATGACGGCCAAATCACATTTTTATCGTATATATAATGAATATATAACAATAAACTGAAAATACACAAAAACGTGGAAAACGGCAAAATATTGCCTTATTCGATGATATTTTGTTTAAATCACATAAAAGAAAAGGGGATGATAAAGGTCAAAATATTGCTAAATTCGATGATTTTTAGTACAAAACAAACTGCCAGAAAACTTGCTTAAAAATGCAAAATTTGCGAAATTCTGAGATATGAAGGCCAAATCACATATCGTGAGAAATCATGAAGTAGTATCGAAATATTGGTAAAAACTAATATATTTACATAAAATCACACTACATGAATAACGTGAAAAAAGTCACTATATTACCATATTTGAGGATTTTAACTTCAAATCATAGAGCGAGGTTTCGTATTATTTAGATCCAAGAAAAGGCATATGACAATGTTGTTTCCATCACAAATGATAAAAATCAATGTGTTTTCATTAGAATTAACTAAAATGTTCCCGATTTTCCGTTTATATTACCGATGGAAGATGTACACGTAAAACCGCTCTAATCCGGCTGAAACGTCGATATATGCAATAAAAACAGAGTTTCTCCCCTTTTCAATATCTTATTCAGTATTTTAACGAGAAACAAATAGTTGATTGAAAATGAAATGTTTAAGGTTAATTTCTAATCAATTATGTGTTAGCATCATTTTTATCGTATATTTAATGAATTAATAGCAATAAACTGAAAACTCACAAAAACGTGGAAAAACAGCATAATATTGCCTAATTCGATGATATTTTGTTTTTATCACATAAAGGAAAAGGGGATGATAGACGTCAAAATATTGCTGAATTCGATGATTTTTAGTACGAAACAAAATGCAAGAAAACTTGCTTAAAATGCAATATTATGCGAAAATCTGAGATTTGAAGGCCAAATCACATATCGTGATACTACATGAAATAGTCTCGAAATATTGGTAAAAATGAATATATTTACGCAATAACAAACTACATGAAAAACGAGAAAAAAGTCATTATTATACCCAATTTGTGGATTTTAACTTCGAATCATAAAGCGACGTTTCGTATTTTTTAGACCGTTGAAAAGACGTATAAAGATGTTGCTTCCAATACAAATGATAAAAATCAATGTGCTTTCATTAAAATTAACTAAAATGTTCCTGATTTTCGGTTTATATTACCGATTGAAGATGTACACGTAAAACCGTTCTAATCCGCTGAAACGTCGATATATGCAATAAAAACAGAACTTCTCCCCTTTTCAATATCTTACTCAATATTTTAACGAGAAACAAACAGATGATTGAAAATGAAGTATTTAAGGTTATTTTCTGATCAATTATGTGTTTGCATAATTTTTATCGTATATATAATGAATTTATAACAATAAACTAAAAATTCACAAAAACGTGGAAAAACAGCAAAATATTGCCTAATTCGATGATATTATCTTTAAATCACATAAAGGAAAAGGGGATGATAAAGGTCAAAATATTGCTAAATTCGATGATTTTAGTACAAAACAAAATGCAAGAAAACTTGCTTAAAAATGCAAAATTTGCGAAATTCTGAGATATGACGGCCAAATCACATTTTTATCGTATATATAATGAATTTATAACAATAAACTGAAAATACACAAAAACGTGGAAAACGGCAAAATATTGCCTTATTCGATGATATTTTGTTTAAATCACATAAAAGAAAGGGGATGATAAAGGTCAAAATATTGCTAAATTCGATGATTTTTTGTACAAAACAAACTGCCAGAAAACTTGCTTAAAAATGCAAAATTTGCGAGATTCTGAGATATGAAGGCCAAATCACATATCGTGAGAAATCATGAAGTAGTATCGAAATATTGGTAAAAACTAATATATTTACATAAAATCACACTACATGAATAACGTTAAAAAAGTCACTATATTACCATATTTGAGGATTTTAACTTCAAATCACAGAGCGAGGTTTCGTATTATTTAGATCCAAGAAAAGGCATATGACAATGTTGTTTCCAATACAAATGATAAAAATCAATGTTTTCATTAGAAATAACTGAAATGTTCCTGATTTTCCGTTTATATTACCGATGGAAGATGTACACGTAAAACCGCTCTAATCCGGCTAAAACGTCGATATATGCAATAATAACAGAACTTCTCCCCTTTTCAATATCTTATTCAGTATTTTAACGAGAAACAAATAGTTGATTGAAAATGAAGAGTTTAAGGTTAATTTCTAATCAATATTGCCTAATTCCTAATATTGCCTAATAAAATTCCTAATATTCCCAATAATTCCTAATAAAATTCCTAATATTCCTAATAATTCCTAATAAAATTCCTAATTGCCTAATAGTATATAATGTGTTTGCATCATTTTTATCGTATATTTAATGAATTAATAGCAATAAACTGAAAACTCACAAAAACGTGGAAAAACAGCAAAATATTGCCTAATTCGATGATATTTTGTTTATGTCACATAAAGGAAAAGGGGATGATAGACGTCAAAATATTGCTGAATTCCATGATTTGTAGTACGAAACAAAATGCAAGAAAACTTGCTTAAAATGCAATATTATGCGAAAATCTGAGATTTGAAGGCCAAATCACGTATCGTGATACTACATGAAACAGTCTCGAAATATTGGTAAAAATGAATATATTTACGTAATAACAAACTACATGAAAAACGTGAAAAAAGTCATTATTATACCCAATTTGTGGTTTTATCTTCAAATCATTAAGCGACGTTTTGTATTTTTTTAGACCGTTGAAAAGACGTATAAAGATGTTGCTTCCAATACAAATGATAAAAATCAATGTGTTTTCATTAAAATTAACTAAAATGTTCCTGATTTTCGGTTTATATTACCGATTGAAGATGTACACGTAAAACCGTTCTAATCCGGCTGAAACGTCGATATATGCAATAAAAACAGAACTTCTCCCCTTTTCAATATCTTACTCAGCATTTTACCTAGAAACAAATTGATGATTGAAAATGAATTATTTAAGGTTATTTTCTGATCAATTATGTGTTTGCATAATTTTTATCGTATATGTAATGAATTTATAACAATAAACTGAAAATTCACGAAAACGTGGAAAAACGGCAAAATATTGCCTTATTCGATGATATTTTGTTTAAATCACAAAAAAGAAAACGGGATGATAAAGGTCAAAATATTGCTAAATTCGATGATTTTTAGTACAAAACAAATAGCCAGAAAACTTGCTTAAAAATGCAAAATTTGCGAAATTATGAGATATAAAGGCCAAATCACATATCGTGAGAAAACATGAAGTAGTATCGAAATATTGGTAAAAACTAATATATTTACATAAAATCACACTACATGAATAACGTGAAAAAAGTCACTATATTACCATATTTGAGGATTTTAACTTCAAATCATAGAGCGAGGTTTCGTATTATTTAGATCCAAGAAAAGACATATGACAATGTTGTTTCCAATACAAATGATAAAAATCAATGTGTTTTCATTAGAATTAACTAAAGTGTTCCTGATTTTCCGTTTATATTACCGATGGAAGATGTACACGTAAAACCGCTCTAATCCGGCTGAAACGTCGATATATGCAATAAACAGAACTTCTCCCCTTTTCAATATCTTATTCAGTATTTTAACGAGAAACAAATAGTTGATTGAAAATGAAGTGTTTAAGGTTAATTTCTAATCAATTATGTGTTTGCATCATTTTTATCGTATATTTAATGAATTAATAGCAAAACACTGAAAACTCACAAAAACGTGGAAAAACAGCAAAATATTGCCTAATTCGATGATATTTTGTTTATGTCACATAAAGGAAAAGGGGATGATAGACGTCAAAATATTGCTGAATTCGATTATTTTTAGTACGAAACAAAATGCAAGAAAACTTGCTTAAAAATTCAAAATTTGCGAAATTCTGAGATATGACGGCCAAATCATATATCGTGAGAAAACATGAAGTAGTATCGAAATATTGGTAAAAACTAATATATTTACGTAAAATAACACTACATGAATAACGTGAAAAAAGTCACTATATTTCCATATTTCAGGATTTTAACTTCAAATCATAGAGCGAGGTTTCGTATTATTTAGATCCAAGAAAAGACATATGACAATGTTGTTTCCAATACAAATGATAAAAATCAATGTCTTTTCATTAGAATTAACTGAAATGTTCCTGAATTTCCGTTTATATTACCAATGGAAGATGTACACGTAAAACCGCTCTAATCCGGCTGAAGCGTCGATATATGCAAAAAAAACAGAACTTCTCCCCTTTTCAATATCTTATTCAGTATTTTAACGAGAAACAAATAGTTGATTGAAAATGAAGAGTTTAAGGTTAATTTCTAATCAATATTGCCTAATTCCTAATATTGCCTAATAAAATTCCTAATATTCCTAATAATTCCTAATAAAATTCCTAATTGCCTAATAGTATATAATGTGTTTGCATCATTTTTATCGTATATTTAATGAATTAATAGCAATAAACTGAAAACTCACAAAAACGTGGAAAAACAGCAAAATATTGCCTAATTCGATGATATTTTGTTTATGTCACATAAAGGAAAAGGGGATGATAGACGTCAAAATATTACTGAATTCGATGATTTTTAGTACGAAACAAAATGCAAGAAAACTTGCTTAAAAAGCAATATTATGCGAAAATCTGAGATTTGAAGGCCAAATCACGTATCGTGATACGACATGAAATAGTCTCGAAATATTGGTAAAAATGAATATATATACGTAATAACAAACTACATGAAAAACGTAAAAAAAGTCATTATTATACCCAATTTGTGGTTTTATCTTCGAATCATAAAGCGACGTTTTGTATTTTTTAGACCGTTGAAAAGACGTATAAAGATGTTGCTTCCAATACAAATGATAAAAATCAATGTGTTTTCATTAAAATTAACTAAAATGTTCCTAATTTTCGGTTTATATTACCGATTGAAGATGTACACGTAAAACCGTTCTAATCCGGCTGAAACGTCGATATATGCAATAAAAACAGAACTTCTCCCCTTTTCAATATCTTACACAGCATTTTAACGAGAAACAAATAGATGATTGAAAATGAATTATTTAAGGTTATTTTCTGATCAATTATGTGTTTGCATAATTTTTATCGTATATATAATGAATTTATAACAATAAACTGAAAATTCACGAAAACGTGGAAAAACGGCAAAATATTGCCCTATTCGATGATATTTTGTTTAAATCACATAAAAGAAAACGGGATGATAAAGGTCAAAATATTGCTAAATTCGATGATTTTTAGTGCAAAACAAATAGCCAGAAAACTTGCTTAAAAATGCAAAATTTGCGAAATTCTGAGATATAAAGGCCAAATCACATATCGTGAGAAAACATGAAGTAGTATCGAAATATTGGTAAAAACTAATATATTTACATAAAATCACACTACATGAATAACGTGAAAAAAGTCACTATATTACCATATATGAGGATTTTAACTTCAAATCATAGAGCGAGGTTTCGTATTATTTAGATCCAAGAAAAGGCATATGACAATGTTGTTTCCATCACAAATGATAAAAATCATTGTGTTTTCATTAGAATTAACTAAAATGTTCCTGATTTTCCGTTTATATTACCGATGGAAGATGTACACATAAAACCGCTCTATTCCAGCTGAAACGTCGATATATGCAATAAAAACAGAACTTCTCCCCTTACTTCTCATCTTACTCAGTATTTTAACAAGAAACAAATAGTTGATTGAAAAGGAAGTGTTTAAGGTTAATTTCTAATCAATTATGTGTTTGCATCATTTTTATCGTATATTTTTTTTGAATTAATTGCAATAAACTGAAAACTCACAAAAACGTGGAAAAACAGCAAAATATTGCCTAATTCGATGATATTTTGTTTATATCACATAAAGGAAAAGGTGATAATAGACGTCAAAATATTGCTGAATTCAATGATTTTTAGTACGAAACAAAATGCAAGAAAACTTGCTTAAAATGCAATATTATTCGAAAATCTGAGATTTGAAGGCCAAATTACATATCGTGATACTACATGAAATAGTCTCGAAAAGTTTTCTTGCATTTTGTTTCGTACGAAAAATCATCGAATTTACCAATATTTTGACGTTTATCATCCCCTTTTCCTTTATTTGATTTAATCAAAATATCATCGAATTAGGCAATATTTTGCCGTTTTTCCACGTTTTTGTGAATTTTCAGTCTATGGGTATTAATTCATTATATATACGATAAAAATGATGCAAACACATAATTGATTAGATAATAAGCTTAAATACTTCATTTTCAATCAACTATTTGTTTCTCGTTAAAATACTGAGTAGGATATTGAAAAGGGGAGAAGTTCTGTTTTTATTGCATATATCGACGTTTCAGCCGGAGAAGAGCGATTTTCGTGTACATCTTCCATCAGTAATATATACGGAAAATCAGGAACATTTTAGTTAATTCTAATGAAAACACATTGATTTTTATCATTTGTATTGGAAACAACATTGTCATATGTCTTTTCTTGGATCTAAATAATAGGAAACCTCGCTCTATGATTTGAAGGTAAAATCCTCAAATATGGTAAAATAGTGACTTTTTCACGTTAATCAAGTAGTTTGATATTACGCAAATATATTCATATTTACCAATATTTCGTACTATTTCATGTAGTATCACGATATGTGATTTGGCCTTCAAATCTCAGAATTTCGCATAATATTGCATTTTAAGCAAGTTTTCTTGCATTTTGTTTCGTACGAAAAATCATCGAATTTAGCAATAATTTAACGTTTATCATCCCCTTTTCCTTTATGTGATTTAAACAAAATATCATCGAATTAGGCAATATTTTGCCGTTTTCCACGTTTTTGTGAATTTTTAGTCCATGGGTATTAATTCACATATATACGATAAAAATGATGCAAACACATAATTGATTAGATAATAACCTTAAATACTTCATTTTCAATCAACTATTTCCTTCTCGTTAAAATACTGAGTAAGATATTGAAAGAGGGAGAAGTTCTGTTTTTATTGCATATATCGACGTTTCAGCCGGAATAGAGCGATTTTCGTGTACATCTTCCATCAGTAATATATACAGAAAATCAGGAACATTTTAGTTAATTTTAATGAAAACACATTGATTTTTATCATTTGTATTGGAAACAACATTGTCATATGTCTTTTCTTGGACCTAAATAATACGAAACCTCGCTCTATGATTTGAAGTTAAAATCCTCAAATATGGTTAAATAGTGACTTTTTTCACGTTTCTAATGTAGTTTGATATTACGTAAATATATTCATTTTTACCAATATTTCGATACTATTTCATGTAGTATCACGATATGTGATTTGGCCTTCAAATCTCAGAATTTCGCATAATATTGCATTTTAAACAAGTTTTCTTGCATTTTGTTTTGTACTAAAAATCATCGAATTTAGCAATATTTTGACGTTTATCATCTCCTTTTCCTTCATGTGATTTAAACAAAATATCATCGAATTAGGCAATATTTTGCCGTTTTCCACGTTTTTGTGAATTTTCCGTACATGGGTATTAATTCATATATATACGATAAAAATGATGCAAACACATAATTGATTAGATAATAACCTTAAATACTTCATTTTCAATCATCTATTTGTTTCTCGTTAAAATACTGAGTAAGATATTGAAAAGGGGAGAAGTTCGGTTTTTATTGCATATATCGACGTTTCAGCCGCAATAGAGCGATTTTACGTGTACATCTTCCCTCGTTAATATAAACGGAAAATCAAGAACATTATAGTTAATTCTAATGAAAACACATTGTTTTTTTTATCATATGTATTGGAAACAACATTGTCATATGTCTTTTCTTGGAACTAAATAATACGAAACCTCGCTCTATGATTTGAAGGTAAAATCCTCAAATATGGTAAAATAGTGACTTTTTCACGTTAATCATGTAGTTTGATATTACGCAAATATATTCCTTTTTACCAATATTTCGATACTATTTCATGTAGTATCACGATATGTGATTTGGCCTTCAAATCTCAGAATTTCGCATAATATTGCATTTTAAGCAAGTTTTCTTGCATTTTGTTTAGTACGAAAAATCATCAAATTTACCAGTATTTTGACGTTTATCATCCCCTTTTCCTTTATTTGATTTAAACAAAATATCATCGAATTAGGCAATATTTTCCCGTTTTTCCACGTTTTTGAGAATTTTCAGTCTTTGGGTATTAATTCATTATATATACGATATAAATGATGCAAACACATAATTGATTAGATAATAACCTTAAATACTTCATTTTCAATCAACTATTTGTGTCTCGTTAAAATACTGAGTAAGATATTGAAAAGGGGAGAAGTTCTGTTTTTATTGCATTTATCGACGTTTCAGCCAGAATAGAGCGATTTTCGTGTACATCTTCTTTCAGTAATATATACGGAAAATCAGGAACATTTTAGTTAATTCTAATGAAAACACATTGATTTTTATCATTTGTATTGGAAACAACATTGTCATATGTCTTTTCTTGGATCTAAATAATACGAAACCTCGCTCTATGATTTGAAGGTAAAATCCTCAAATATGGTAAAATAGTGACTTTTTCACGTTAATCGTGTAGTTTGATATTACGCAAATATATTCATTTTTACCAATATTCCGATACTATTTCACGTTGTATCACGATATGTGATTTGGCCTTCAAATCTCAGAATTTCGCATAATATTGCATTTTAGGCAAGTTTTCTTGCATTTTGTTTCGTACGAAAAATCATCGAAAATAGATATATTTTGACGTTTATCATCCCATTTTCCTTCATGTGATTTAAACAAAATATCATCGAATTAGGCAATATTTTGCCGTTTTCCACGTTTATGTGAATTTTCAGTCCATGGGTATTAATTCATATATATACGATAAAAATGATGCAAACGCATAATTGATTAGATAATAACATTAAATACTTCATTACAATCATCTATTTGTTCCTCGTTAAAATACTGAGTAAGATATTGAAAAGGGGAGAAGTTCGGTTTTTATTGCATATATCGACGTTTCAGCCGGATTAGAGCGGTTTTACGTGTACATCTTCCATTGGTAATATAAACGGAAAATCAGGAACATTTTAGTTAATTCTAATGAAAACACATTGATTTTTATCATTTGTATTGGAAACAACATTGTCATATGACCTGACCTGACCCTGGGATGTGGGGAAGGGTGGAAGTCCGGGGGCCCACGGACCCACACCTGGACCCGAGTTAGATTAGGTAAGGCGAGGTCAGGTCGTGTCGTGTCAGGTCGTGTCGTGTCAGGTCGTGTCGTGTCAGATCGTGTCGTGTCAGGTCGTGTCGTGTCAGGTCGTGTCGTGTCAGGTCGTGTCGTGTCAGGTCGTGTCGGGTCAGGTCGTGTCGGGTCAGGTCGTGTCAGGTTGTGTCGGGTCGGGTCGTGTCGTGTCGGGTCAGGTCGGGTCGGGTCGTGTCGGGCAAGGTCGTGTCGGGTCAGGTCGTGTCGTGTCGGGTCAGGTCGTGTCGGGTCAGGTCGTGTCGGGTCAGGTCGTGTCGGGTCAGGTCGGGTCATAAATAAATAAAAATAAATAAATAAAAATGAATAAATAAAAATGAATAAATAAAGCTCCGAATGTACCGCCGAATGTATCGCCGAATGAATAATAACGAATAAAGCATAAATAAATATAAATAAAAAATAAAAAATTAAAATAAAAGAAAAATAAATAAATAAATAAAAATGAATAAATAAATCGCCGAATGAATCGTCACCGAACATAATCGTCGGATAAATCGTCGCGTAAATCGTCGCGTAAATCG
>NC_091212.1:3356699-3359199 GCF_040958095.1 Procambarus clarkii | reverse complement strand
AAATCAAGAACATTATAGTTAATTCTAATGAAAACACATTGTTTTTTTATCATTTGTATTGGAAACAACATTGTCATATGTCTTTTCTTGGATGTAAATAATACGAAACCTCGCTCTATGATTTGAAGTTAAAATCCTCAAATATGGTTATATAGTGACTTTTTTCACGTTTTTCATGTAGTTTGATATTACGTAAATATATTCATTTTTACCAATATTTCGATACTATTTCATGTAGTATCACGATATGTGATTTGGCCTTCAAATCTCAGAATTTTGCATAATATTGCATTTTAAGCAAGTTTTCTTGCATTTTGTTCGTACGAAAAATCATCGAAATTAGCAATATTTTAACGTTTATCATCTCCTTTTCCTTCATGTGTTTTAAACAAAATATCATCGAATTATGCAATATTTTGCCGTTTTCCACGTTTTTGTGAATTTTCCGTCCTTGGGTATTAATTCATATATATATACGATAAAAATGATGCAAACACATAATTGATTAGATAATAACCTTAAATACTTCATTTTCAATCAACTATTTCTTTCTCGTTAAAATACTGAGTAAGATATTGAAAAGGGGAGAAGTTCTGTTTTTATTGCATATATCGACGTTTCAGCCGGAATAGAGCGATTTTCGTGTACATCTTTCATCGGTAATATAAACGAAAAACCAGGAACATATTAGTTAATTCTAATGAAAACACTTTGATTTTTATCATTTGTATTGGAAACAACATTGTCATATGTCTTTTCTTGGATCCAAATAATACGAAACCCTGCTCTATGATTTGAAGTTAAAATCCTCAAATATGGTTAAATAGTGACTTTTTTCACGTTTTTCATGTAGTTTGATATTACGTAAATATATTCATTTTTACCAATATTTCGATACTATTTCATGTAGTATCACGATATGTGATTTGGCCTTGAAATCTCAGAATTTCGCATAATATTGCATTTTAAGCAAGTTTTCTTGCATTTTGTTTCGTACGGAAAATCATCGAATTTAGCAATATTTTGACGTTTATCATCCCCTTTTCCTTCATGTGATTTAAACAAAATATCATCGAATTAGGCAATATTTTGCCGTTTTCCACGTTTTTGTGAATTTTCCGTCCATGGGTATTAATTCATATATATACGATAAAAATGATGCAAACACATAATTCATTAGATAATAACCTTAAATACTTCATTTTCAATCATCTATTTGTTTCTCGTTAAAATACTGAGTAAGATGTTGAAAAGGGGAGAAGTTCGGTTTTTATTGCATATATCGACGTTTCAGCCGGATTAGAGCGGTTTTACGTGTACATCTTCCCTCGTTAATCTTAACGGAAAATCAAGAACATTATAGTTAATTCTAATGAAAACACATTGTTTTTTATCATTTGTATTGGAAACAACATTGTCATATGTCTTTTCTTGGATCTAAATAATACGAAACCTAGCTCTATGATTTGAAGTTAAAATCCTCAAATATGGTTATATAGTGACTTTTTTCACGTTTTTCATGTAGTTTGATATTACGTAAATATATTCATTTTT
This sequence comes from Procambarus clarkii, assembly GCF_040958095.1. Lineage (NCBI taxonomy): Eukaryota > Metazoa > Arthropoda > Malacostraca > Decapoda > Cambaridae > Procambarus > Procambarus clarkii. The sequence goes on along the minus strand of NC_091212.1, from coordinate 3,357,645 downwards.
ACCAATATTTCGATACTATTTCATGTACTATCACGATATGTGATTTGGCCTTCAAATCTCAGAATTTCGCATAATATTGCATTTTAAGCAAGTTTTCTTGCATTTTGTTTCGTACGAAAAATCATCGAATATAGCAATATTTTGACGTTTATCATCTCCTTTTCCTTCATGTGATTTAAACAAAATATCATCGAATTAGGCAATATTTTGCCGTTTTCCACGTTTTTGTGAATTTTCAGTCCATGGGTTTTAATTCATATATATACGATAAAAATGATGCAAACACATAATTGATTAGATAATAACCTTAAATACTTCATTTTCAATCATCTATTTGTTTCTCGTTAAAATACTGAGTAAGATATTGAAAAGGGGAGAAGTTCGGTTTTTATTGCATATATCGACGTTTCAGCCGGATTAGAGCGGTTTTACGTGTACATGTTCCATCGTTAATATAAACGGAAAATCAAGAACATTATAGTTAATTCTAATGAAAACACATTGTTTTTTATTATTTGTATTGGAAACAACATTGTCATATGTCTTTTCTTGGATCTAAATAATACGAAACCTCGCTCTATGATTTGAAGTTAAAATCCTCAAATATGGTTATATAGTGACTTTTTTCACGTTTTTCATGTAGTTTGATATTACGTAAATATATTCATTTTTACCAATATTTCGATACTATTTCATGTAGTATCACGATATGTGATTTGGCCTTCAAATCTCAGAATTTCGCATAATATTGCATTTTAAGCAATATTTCGATACTATTTCATGTAGTATCACGATATGTGATTTGGCCTTCAAATCTCAGAATTTTGCATAATATTGCATTTTAAGCAAGTTTTCTTGCATTTTGTTTCGTACGAAAAATCATCGAATATAGCAATATTTTGACGTTTATCATCTCCTTTTCCTTCATGTGATTTAAACAAAATAT
>NC_091212.1:3326695-3356199 GCF_040958095.1 Procambarus clarkii | reverse complement strand
AAATCAAAAAACGTGGAAAAACGGCAAAATATTGCCTAATTCGATGATATTTTGTTTAAATCACATGAAGGAAAAGGGGATGATAAACGTCAAAATATTGCTAAATTCGATGATTTTTCGTACGAAACAAAATGCAAGAAAACTTGCTTAAAATGCAATATTACGCGAAATTCTGAGATTTAAGGGCAAATCACATATCGTGTTACTACATGAAATAGAATCGGAATATTGGTACAAATGAATATATTTACGTAATATCAAACTACATGAAAAACGTGAAAAAAGTCACTATTTAACCATATTTGAGGATTTTAACTTCAAATCATAGAGCGAGGTTTCGTATTATTTGGATCCAAGAAAAGACATATGACAATGTTGTTTCCAATACAAATGATAAAAATCAAAGTGTTTTCATTAGAATTAACTAAAATGTTCCTGGATTTTCCGTTTATATTACCGATAGAAGATGTACACGAAAATCGCTCTATTCCGACTGAAACGTCGATATATGCAATAAAAACAGAACTTCTCCCCTTTTCAATATCTTACTCAGTATTTTAACGAGAAACAAATAGATTGATTGAAAATGAAGTATTTAAGGTTATTATCTAATCAATTATGTGTTTGCATCATTTTTATCGTATATATATGAATTAATACCCATGGACTGAAAATTCAAAAAACGTGGAAAAACGGCAAAATATTGCCTAATTCGATGATATTTTGTTTAAATCACATGAAGGAAAAGGGGATGATAAACGTCAAAATATTGCTAAATTCGATGATTTTTCGTACGAAACAAAATGCAAGAAAACTTGCTTAAAATGCAATATTACGCGAAATTCTGAGAATTGAAGGGCAAATCACGTATCGTGTTACTACATGAAATAGAATCGGAATATTGGTACAAATGAATATATTTGCGTAATATCAAACTACATGATTAACGTGAAAAAGTTACTATTTTACCATATTTGAGGATTTTACGTTCAAATCATAGAGCGAGGTTTCGTATTATTTAGATCCAAGAAAAGACATATGACAATGTTGTTTCCAATACAAATGATAAAAATCAATGTGTTTTCATTAGAATTAACTAAAATGTTCCTGATTTTCCGTTTATATTTCCGATGGAAGATGTAGACGAAAACCGCTCTATTCCGGCTGAAACGTCGATATATGCAATAAAATCAGAACTTCTCCGCCTTTCAATATCTTACTCAGTATTTTAACGAGAAAGAAATAGATGATTGAAAATGAAGTATTTAAGGTTATTATCTAATCAATTATGTGTTTGCATCATTTTTATCGTATATATATGAATTAAAACCCATATACTGAAAATTCACAAAAACGTGGAAAACGGCAAAATATTGCCTAATTCGATGTTATTTTGTTTAAATCAACTGAAGGAAAAGGAGATGATAAACGTCAAAATATTGCTATATTCGATGATTTTTCGTACGAAACAAAATGCAAGAAAACTTGCTTAAAATGCAATATTATGCGAAATTCTGAGATATGAAGGCCAAATTTCATATCGTGATACTAAATGAAATACTATCGAAATATTGGTAAAAATGAATATATTTACGTAATATCAAACTACATGAAAAACGTGAAAAAAGTCACTATATAACCATATTTGAGGATTTTAACTTCAAATCATAGAGCGAGGTTTAGTATTATTTGGATCCAAGAAAAGACATATGACAATGTTGTTTCCAATACAAATGATAAAAATCAAAGTGTTTTCATTAGAATTAACTAAAATGTTCCTGGTTTTCCGTTTATATTACCGATAGAAGATGTAGACGAAAACCGCTCTATTCCGGCTGAAACGTCGATATATGCAATAAAATCAGAACTTCTCCGCCTTTCAATATCTTACTCAGTATTTTAACGAGAAAGAAATAGATGATTGAAAATGAAGTATTTAAGGTTATTATCTAATCAATTATGTGTTTGCATCATTTTTATCGTATATATATATGAATTAAAACCCATGGACTGAAAATTCACAAAAACGTGGAAAACGGCAAAATATTGCCTAATTCGATGATATTTTGTTTAAATCACATGAAGGAAAAGGAGATGATAAACGTTAAAATATTGCTAAATTCGATGATTTTTCGTACGAAACAAAATGCAAGAAAACTTGCTTAAAATGCAATATTATGCGAAATTCTGAGATATGAAGGCCAAATCATATATCGTGATACTAAATGAAATAGTATCGAAATATTGGTAAAAATGAATATATTTACGTAATATCAAACTACATGAAAAACGTGAAAAAAGTCACTATATAACCATATTTGAGGATTTTAACTTCAAATCATAGAGCGAGGTTTCGTATTATTTAGTTCCAAGAAAAGACATATGACAATGTTGTTTCCAATACAAATGATAAAAAACAATGTGTTTTCATTAGAATTAACTATAATGTTCTTGATTTTCCGTTTATATTAACGAGGGAAGATGTACACGTAAAACCGCTCTAATCCGGCTGAAACGTCGATATATGCAATAAAAACCGAACTTCTCCCCTTTTCAATATCTTACTCAGTATTTTAACGAGAAACAAATAGATGATTGAAAATGAAGTATTTAAGGTTATTATCTAATCAATTATGTGTTTGCATCATTTTTATCGTATATATATGAATTAAAACCCATGGACTGAAAATTCACAAAAACGTGGAAAACGGCAAAATATTGCCTAATTCGATGATATTTTGTTTAAATCACATGAAGGAAAAGGGAATGATAAACGTCAAAATATTGCTAAATTCGATGATTTTCCGTACGAAACAAAATGCAAGAAAACTTGCTTAAAATGCAATATTATGCGAAATTCTGAGATTTCAAGGCCAAATCACATATCGTGATACTACATGAAATAGTATCGAAATATTGGTAAAAAATGAATATATTTACGTAATATCAAACTACATGAAAAACGTGAAAAAAGCCACTATTTAACCATATTTGAGGATTTTAACTTCAAATCATAGAGCGAGGTTTCGTATTATTTGGATCCAAGAAAAGACATATGACAATGTTGTTTCCAATACAAATGATAAAAATCAAAGTGTTTTCATTAGAATTAACTAAAATGTTCCTGGTTTTCCGTTTATATTACCGATAGAAGATGTACACGAAAATCGCTCTATTCCGACTGAAACGTCGATATATGCAATAAAAACAGAACTTCTCCCCTTTTCAATATCTTACTCAGTATTTTAACGAGAAACAAATAGTTGATTGAAAATGAAGTATTTAAGGTTATTATCTAATCAATTATGTGTTTGCATCATTTTTATCGTATATATATGAATTAATACCCATGGACTGAAAATTCAAAAAACGTGGAAAAACGGCAAAATATTGCCTAATTCGATGATATTTTGTTTAAATCACATGAAGGAAAAGGGGATGATAAACGTCAAAATATTGCTAAATTGGATGATTTTTCGTACGAAACAAAATGCAAGAAAACTTGCTTAAAATGCAATATTACGCGAAATTCTGAGAATTGAAGGGCAAATCACGTATCGTGTTACTACATGAAATAGAATTGGAATATTGGTACAAATGAATATATTTGCGTAATATCAAACTACATGATTAACGTGAAAAAGTTACTATTTTACCATATTTGAGGATTTTACGTTCAAATCATAGAGCGAGGTTTCGTATTATTTAGATCCAAGAAAAGACATATGACAATGTTGTTTCCAATACAAATGATAAAAATCAATGTGTTTTCATTAGAATTAACTAAAATGTTCCTGATTTTCCGTTTATATTTCCGATGGAAGATGTAGACGAAAACCGCTCTATTCCGGCTGAAACGTCGATATATGCAATAAAATCAGAACTTCTCCGCCTTTCAATATCTTACTCAGTATTTTAACGAGAAAGAAATAGATGATTGAAAATGAAGTATTTAAGGTTATTATCTAATCAATTATGTGTTTGCATCATTTTTATCGTATATATATATGAATTAAAACCCATGGACTGAAAATTCACAAAAACGTGGAAAACGGCAAAATATGGCCTAATTCGATGATATTTTGTTTAAATCACATGAAGGAAAAGGAGATGATAAACGTTAAAATATTGCTAAATTCGATGATTTTTCGTACGAAGCAAAATGCAAGAAAACTTGCTTAAAATGCAATATTATGCGAAATTCTGAGATTTGAAGGCCAAATCACATATCGTGATACTACATGAAATAGTATCGAAATATTGGTAAAAATGAATATATTTACGTAATATCAAACTACATGAAAAACGTGAAAAAAGTCACTATATAACCATATTTGAGGATTTTAACTTCAAATCATAGAGCGAGGTTTCGTATTATTTAGATCCAAGAAAAGACATATGACAATGTTGTTTCCAATACAAATGATAAAAAACAATGTGTTTTCATTAGAATTAACTATAATGTTCTTGATTTTCCGTTTATATTAACGAGGGAAGATGTACACGTAAAACCGCTCTAATCCGGCTGAAACGTCGATATATTTAATAAAAACCGAACTTCTTCCCTTTTCAACATCTTACTCAGTATTTTAACGAGAAACAAATAGATGATTGAAAATGAAGTATTCAAGGTTATTATCTAATCAATTATGTGTTTGCATAATTTTTATCGTATATATATGAATTAATACCCATGGACTGAAAATTCACAAAAACGTGGAAAACGGCAAAATATTGCCTAATTCGATGATATTTTGTTTAAATCACATGAAGGAAAAGGGGATGATAAACGTCAAAATATTGCTAAATTCGATGATTTTTCTTACGAAACAAAATGCAAGAAAACTTGTTTAAAATGCAATATTACGCGAAATTCTGAGATTTGAAGGGCAAATCACATATCGTGTTACTACATGAAATAGAATCGGAATATTGGTACAAATGAATATATTTGCGTAATATCAAACTACATGATTAACGTGAAAAAGTTACTATTTTACCATATTTGAGGATTTTACCTTCAAATCATAGAGCGAGGTTTCGTATTATTTAGATCCAAGAAAAGACATATGACAATGTTGTTTCCAATACAAATGATAAAAATCAATGTGTTTTCATTAGAATTAACTAAAATGTTCCTGATTTTCCGTTTATATTTCCGATGGAAGATGTACACGAAAACCGCTCTATTCCGGCTGAAACGTCGATATATGCAATAAAATCAGAACTTCTCCGCCTTTCAATATCTTACTCAGTATTTTAACGAGAAAGAAATAGTTGATTGAAAATCAAGTATTTAAGATTATTATCTAATCAATTATGTGTTTGCATCATTTTTATCGTATATATATGAATTAAAACCCATATACTGAAAATTCACAAAAACGTGGAAAACGGCAAAATATTGCCTAATTCGATGTTATTTTGTTTAAATCAACTGAAGGAAAAGGAGATGATAAACGTCAAAATATTGCTATATTCGATGATTTTTCGTACGAAACAAAATGCAAGAAAACTTGCTTAAAATGCAATATTATGCGAAATTCTGAGATATGAAGGCCAAATTTCATATCGTGATACTAAATAAAATACTATCGAAATATTGGTAAAAATGAATATATTTACGTAATATCAAACTACTTGAAAAACGTGAAAAAAGTCACTATATAACCATATTTGAGGATTTTAACTTCAAATCATAGAGCGAGGTTTCGTATTATTTAGTTCCAAGAAAAGACATATGACAATGTTGTTTCCAATACAAATGATAAAAAACAATGTGTTTTCATTAGAATTAACTATAATGTTCTTGATTTTCCGTTTATATTAACGAAGGAAGATGTACACGTAAAACCGCTCTAATCCGGCTGAAACGTCGATATATGCAATAAAAACCGAATTTCTCCCCTTTTCAATATCTTACTCAGTATTTTAACGAGAAACAAATAGATGATTGAAAATGAAGTATTTAAGGTTATTATCTAATCAATTATGTGTTTGCATCATTTTTATCGTATATATATGAATTAATACCCATGGACTGAAAATTCAAAAAACGTGGAAAAACGGCAAAATATTGCCTAATTCGATGATATTTTGTTTAAATCACATGAAGGAAAAGGAGATGATAAACGTTAAAATATTGCTAAATTCGATGATTTTTCGTACGAAGCAAAATGCAAGAAAACTTGCTTAAAATGCAATATTATGCGAAATTCTGAGATTTGAAGGCCAAATCACCTATCGTGATACTACATGAAATAGTATCGAAATATTGGTAAAAATGAATATATTTACGTAATATCAAACTACAAGAAAAACGTGAAAAAGTTACTATTTTACCATATTTGAGGATTTTACGTTCAAATCATAGAGCGAGGTTTCGTATTATTTAGATCCAAGAAAAGACATATGACAATGTTGTTTCCAATACAAATGATAAAAATCAATGTGTTTTCATTAGAATTAACTAAAATGTTCCTGATTTTCCGTTTATATTTCCGATGGAAGATGTACACGAAAACCGCTCTATTCCGGCTGAAACGTCGATATATGCAATAAAATCAGAACTTCTCCGCCTTTCAATATCTTACTCAGTAATTTAACGAGAAAGAAATAGATGATTGAAAATGAAGTATTTAAGGTTATTATCTAATCAATTATGTGTTTGCATCATTTTTATCGTATATATATATGAATTAAAACCTTGGACTGAAAATTCACAAAAACGTGGAAAACGGCAAAATATTGCCTAATTCGATGATATTTTGTTTAAATCACATGAAGGAAAAGGAGATGATAAACGTTAAAATATTGCTAAATTCGATGATTTTTCGTACGAAGCAAAATGCAAGAAAACTTGCTTAAAATGCAATATTATGCGAAATTCTGAGATTTGAAGGCCAAATCACATATCGTGATACTACATGAAATAGTATCGAAATATTGGTAAAAATGAATATATTTACGTAATATCAAACTACATGAAAAACGTGAAAAAAGTCACTATATAACCATATTTGAGGATTTTAACTTCAAATCATAGAGCGAGGTTTCGTATTATTTAGATCCAAGAAAAGACATATGACAATGTTGTTTCCAATACAAATGATAAAAAACAATGTGTTTTCATTAGAATTAACTATAATGTTCTTGATTTTCCGTTTATATTAACGAGGGAAGATGTACACGTAAAACCGCTCTAATCCGGCTGAAACGTCGATATATTTAATAAAAACCGAACTTCTCCCCTTTTCAACATCTTACTCAGTATTTTAACGAGAAACAAATAGATGATTGAAAATGAAGTATTCAAGGTTATTATCTAATCAATTATGTGTTTGCATAATTTTTATCGTATATATATGAATTAATACCCATGGACTGAAAATTCACAAAAACGTGGAAAACGGCAAAATATTGCCTAATTCGATGATATTTTGTTTAAATCACATGAAGGAAAAGGGGATGATAAACGTCAAAATATTGCTAAATTCGATGATTTTTCTTACGAAACAAAATGCAAGAAAACTTGCTTAAAATGCAATATTATGCGAAATTCTAAGATTTGAAGGCCAAATCACCTATCGTGATACTACATGAAATAGTATCGAAATATTGGTAAAAATGAATATATTTACGTAATATCAAACTACAAGAAAAACGTGAAAAAAGTCACTATATAACCATATTTGAGGATTTTAACTTCAAATCATAGAGCGAGGTTTCGTATTATTTAGTTCCAAGAAAAGACATATGACAATGTTGTTTCCAATACAAATGATAAAAAACAATGTGTTTTCATTAGAATTAACTATAATGTTCTTGATTTTCCGTTTATATTAACGAGGAAAGATGTACACGTAAGACCGCTCTAATCCGGCTGAAACGGCGATATATGCAATAAAAACCGAATTTCTCCCCTTTTCAATATCTTCCTCAGTATTTTAACGAGAAACAAATAGATGATTGAAAATGAAGTATTTAAGGTTATTATCTAATCAATTATGTGTTTGCATCATTTTTATCGCATATATATGAATTAAAACCCATGGACTGAAAATTCACAAAAACGTGGAAAACGGCAAAATATTGCCTAATTCGATGATATTTTGTTTAAATCACATGAAGGAAAAGGAGATGATAAACGTCAAAATATTGCTATATTCGATGATTTTTCGTACAAAACAAAATGCAAGAAAACTTGCTTAAAATGCAATATTATGCGAAATTCTGAGATTTGAAGGCCAAATCACCTATCGTGATACTACATGAAATAGTATCGAAATATTGGTAAAAATGAATATATTTACGTAATATCAAACTACATGAAAAACGTGAAAAAAGTCACTATATAACCATATTTGAGGATTTTAACTTCAAATCATAGAGCGAGGTTTCGTATTATTTAGATCCAAGAAAAGACATATGACAATGTTGTTTCCAATACAAATGATAAAAAACAATGTGTTTTCATTAGAATTAACTATACTGTTCTTAATTTTCCGTTTATATTAACGATGGAAGATGTTCACGTAAAACCGCTCTAATCCGGCTGAAACGTCGATATATGCAATAAAAACCGAACTTCTCCCCTTTTCAACATCTTACTCAGTATTTTAACGAGAAACAAATAGTTGATTGAAAATGAAGTATTTAAGGTTATTATCTAATCAATTATGTGTTTGCATCATTTTTATCGTATATATATGAATTAATACCCATGGACTGAAAATTCAAAAAACGTGGAAAAACGGCAAAATATTGCCTAATTCGATGATATTTTGTTTAAATCACATGAAGGAAAAGGGGATGATAAACGTCAAAATATTGCTAAATTCGATGATTTTTCTTACGAAACAAAATGCAAGAAAACTTGCTTAAAATGCAATATTACGCGAAATTCTGAGATTTAAAGGGCAAATCACATATCGTGTTACTACATGAAATAGAATCGGAATATTGGTACAAATGAATATATTTGCGTAATATCAAACTACATGATTAACGTGAAAAAGTTACTATTTTACCATATTTGAGGATTTTACCTTCAAATCATAGAGCGAGGTTTCGTATTATTTAGATCCAAGAAAAGACATATGACAATGTTGTTTCCAATACAAATGATAAAAATCAATGTGTTTTCATTAGAATTAACTAAAATGTTCCTGATTTTCCGTTTATATTTCCGATGGAAGATGTACACGAAAACCGCTCTATTCCGGCTGAAACGTCGATATATGCAATAAAATCAGAACTTCTCCGCCTTTCAATATCTTACTCAGTATTTTAACGAGAATGAAATAGTTGATTGAAAATCAAGTATTTAAGGTTATTATCTAATCAATTATGTGTTTGCATCATTTTTATCGTATATATATGAATTAAAACCCATATACTGAAAATTCACAAAAACGTGGAAAACGGCAAAATATTGCCTAATTCGATGATATTTTGTTTAAATCACCTGAAGGAAAAGGAGATGATAAACGTCAAAATATTGCTATATTCGATGATTTTTCGTACGAAACAAAATGCAAGAAAACTTGCTTAAAATGCAATATTATGCGAAATTCTGAGATATGAAGGCCAAATTACATATCGTGATACTAAATGAAATAGTATCGAAATATTGGTAAAAATGAATATATTTACGTAATATCAAACTACATGAAAAACGTGAAAAAAGTCACTATATAACCATATTTGAGGATTTTAACTTCAAATCATAGAGCGAGGTTTCGTATTATTTAGTTCCAAGAAAAGACATATGACAATGTTGTTTCCAATACAAATGATAAAAAACAATGTGTTTTCATTAGAATTAACTATAATGTTCTTGATTTTCCGTTTATATTAACGAGGGAAGATGTACACGTAAAACCGCTCTAATCCGGCTGAAACGTCGATATATGCAATAAAAACCGAATTTCTCCCCTTTTCAATATCTTACTCAGTATTTTAACGAGAAACAAATAGATGATTGAAAATGAAGTATTTAAGGTTATTATCTAATCAATTATGTGTTTGCATCATTTTTATCGTATATATATGAATTAAAACCCATGGACGGAAATCTACAAAAACGTGGAAAACGGCAAAATATTGCCTAATTCGATGATATTTTGTTTAAATCACATGAAGGAAAAGGGAATGATAAACGTCAAAATATTGCTAAATTCGATGATTTTCCGTACGAAACAAAATGCAAGAAAACTTGCTTAAAATGCAATATTATGCGAAATTCTGAGATTTCAAGGCCAAATCACATATCGTGATACTACATGAAATAGTATCGAAATATTGGTAAAAAATGAATATATTTACGTAATATCAAACTACATGAAAAACGTGAAAAAAGCCACTATTTAACCATATTTGAGGATTTTAACTTCAAATCATAGAGCGAGGTTTCGTATTATTTGGATCCAAGAAAAGACATATGACAATGTTGTTTCCAATACAAATGATAAAAATCAAAGTGTTTTCATTAGAATTAACTAAAATGTTCCTGGTTTTCCGTTTATATTACCGATAGAAGATGTACACGAAAATCGCTCTATTCCGACTGAAACGTCGATATATGCAATAAAAACAGAACTTCTCCCCTTTTCAATATCTTACTCAGTATTTTAACGAGAAACAAATAGTTGATTGAAAATGAAGTATTTAAGGTTATTATCTAATCAATTATGTTTTTGCATCATTTTTATCGTATATATATGAATTAATACCCATGGACTGAAAATTCAAAAAACGTGGAAAAACGGCAAAATATTGCCTAATTCGATGATATTTTGTTTAAATCACATGAAGGAAAAGGGGATGATAAACGTCAAAATATTGCTAAATTCGATGATTTTTCGTACGAAACAAAATGCAAGAAAACTTGCTTAAAATGCAATATTACGCGAAATTCTGAGAATTGAAAGGCAAATCACGTATCGTGTTACTACATGAAATAGAATCGGAATATTGGTACAAATGAATATATTTGCGTAATATCAAACTACATGATTAACGTGAAAAAGTTACTATTTTACCATATTTGAGGATTTTACGTTCAAATCATAGAGCGAGGTTTCGTATTATTTAGATCCAAGAAAAGACATATGACAATGTTGTTTCCAATACAAATGATAAAAATCAATGTGTTTTCATTAGAATTAACTAAAATGTTCCTGATTTTCCGTTTATATTTCCGATGGAAGATGTAGACGAAAACCGCTCTATTCCGGCTGAAACGTCGATATATGCAATAAAATCAGAACTTCTCCGCCTTTCAATATCTTACTCAGTATTTTAACGAGAAAGAAATAGATGATTGAAAATGAAGTATTTAAGGTTATTATCTAATCAATTATGTGTTTGCATCATTTTTATCGTATATATATATGAATTAAAACCTTGGACTGAAAATTCACAAAAACGTAGAAAACGGCAAAATATTGCCTAATTCGATGATATTTTGTTTAAATCACATGAAGGAAAAGGAGATGATAAACGTTAAAATATTGCTAAATTCGATGATTTTTCGTACGAAGCAAAATGCAAGAAAACTTGCTTAAAATGCAATATTATGCGAAATTCTGAGATTTGAAGGCCAAATCACATATCGTGATACTACATGAAATAGTATCGAAATATTGGTAAAAATGAATATATTTACGTAATATCAAACTACATGAAAAACGTGAAAAAAGTCACTATATAACCATATTTGAGGATTTTAACTTCAAATCATAGAGCGAGGTTTCGTATTATTTAGATCCAAGAAAAGACATATGACAATGTTGTTTCCAATACAAATGATAAAAAACAATGTGTTTTCATTAGAATTAACTATAATGTTCTTGATTTTCCGTTTATATTAACGAGGGAAGATGTACACGTAAAACCGCTCTAATCCGGCTGAAACGTCGATATATTTAATAAAAACCGAACTTCTCCCCTTTTCAACATCTTACTCAGTATTTTAACGAGAAACAAATAGATGATTGAAAATGAAGTATTCAAGGTTATTATCTAATCAATTATGTGTTTGCATAATTTTTATCGTATATATATGAATTAATACCCATGGACTGAAAATTCACAAAAACGTGGAAAACGGCAAAATATTGCCTAATTCGATGATATTTTGTTTAAATCACATGAAGGAAAAGGGGATGATAAACGTCAAAATATTGCTAAATTCGATGATTTTTCTTACGAAACAAAATGCAAGAAAACTTGCTTAAAATGCAATATTATGCGAAATTCTAAGATTTGAAGGCCAAATCACCTATCGTGATACTACATGAAATAGTATCGAAATATTGGTAAAAATGAATATATTTACGTAATATCAAACTACAAGAAAAACGTGAAAAAAGTCACTATATAACCATATTTGAGGATTTTAACTTCAAATCATAGAGCGAGGTTTCGTATTATTTAGTTCCAAGAAAAGACATATGACAATGTTGTTTCCAATACAAATGATAAAAAACAATGTGTTTTCATTAGAATTAACTATAATGTTCTTGATTTTCCGTTTATATTAACGAGGAAAGATGTACACGTAAGACCGCTCTAATCCGGCTGAAACGGCGATATATGCAATAAAAACCGAATTTCTCCCCTTTTCAATATCTTCCTCAGTATTTTAACGAGAAACAAATAGATGATTGAAAATGAAGTATTTAAGGTTATTATCTAATCAATTATGTGTTTGCATCATTTTTATCGCATATATATGAATTAAAACCCATGGACTGAAAATTCACAAAAACGTGGAAAACGGCAAAATATTGCCTAATTCGATGATATTTTGTTTAAATCACATGAAGGAAAAGGAGATGATAAACGTCAAAATATTGCTATATTCGATGATTTTTCGTACAAAACAAAATGCAAGAAAACTTGCTTAAAATGCAATATTATGCGAAATTCTGAGATTTGAAGGCCAAATCACCTATCGTGATACTACATGAAATAGTATCGAAATATTGGTAAAAATGAATATATTTACGTAATATCAAACTACATGAAAAACGTGAAAAAAGTCACTATATAACCATATTTGAGGATTTTAACTTCAAATCATAGAGCGAGGTTTCGTATTATTTAGATCCAAGAAAAGACATATGACAATGTTGTTTCCAATACAAATGATAAAAAACAATGTGTTTTCATTAGAATTAACTATACTGTTCTTAATTTTCCGTTTATATTAACGATGGAAGATGTACACGTAAAACCGCTCTAATCCGGCTGAAACGTCGATATATGCAATAAAAACCGAACTTCTCCCCTTTTCAACATCTTACTCAGTATTTTAACGAGAAACAAATAGTTGATTGAAAATGAAGTATTTAAGGTTATTATCTAATCAATTATGTGTTTGCATCATTTTTATCGTATATATATGAATTAATACCCATGGACTGAAAATTCAAAAAACGTGGAAAAACGGCAAAATATTGCCTAATTCGATGATATTTTGTTTAAATCACATGAAGGAAAAGGGGATGATAAACGTCAAAATATTGCTAAATTCGATGATTTTTCTTACGAAACAAAATGCAAGAAAACTTGCTTAAAATGCAATATTACGCGAAATTCTGAGATTTAAAGGGCAAATCACATATCGTGTTACTACATGAAATAGAATCGGAATATTGGTACAAATGAATATATTTGCGTAATATCAAACTACATGATTAACGTGAAAAAGTTACTATTTTACCATATTTGAGGATTTTACCTTCAAATCATAGAGCGAGGTTTCGTATTATTTAGATCCAAGAAAAGACATATGACAATGTTGTTTCCAATACAAATGATAAAAATCAATGTGTTTTCAATAGAATTAACTAAAATGTTCCTGATTTTCCGTTTATATTTCCGATGGAAGATGTACACGAAAACCGCTCTATTCCGGCTGAAACGTCGATATATGCAATAAAATCAGAACTTCTCCGCCTTTCAATATCTTACTCAGTATTTTAACGAGAATGAAATAGTTGATTGAAAATCAAGTATTTAAGGTTATTATCTAATCAATTATGTGTTTGCATCATTTTTATCGTATATATATGAATTAAAACCCATATACTGAAAATTCACAAAAACGTGGAAAACGGCAAAATATTGCCTAATTCGATGATATTTTGTTTAAATCACCTGAAGGAAAAGGAGATGATAAACGTCAAAATATTGCTATATTCGATGATTTTTCGTACGAAACAAAATGCAAGAAAACTTGCTTAAAATGCAATATTATGCGAAATTCTGAGATATGAAGGCCAAATTACATATCGTGATACTAAATGAAATAGTATCGAAATATTGGTAAAAATGAATATATTTACGTAATATCAAACTACATGAAAAACGTGAAAAAAGTCACTATATAACCATATTTGAGGATTTTAACTTCAAATCATAGAGCGAGGTTTCGTATTATTTAGTTCCAAGAAAAGACATATGACAATGTTGTTTCCAATACAAATGATAAAAAACAATGTGTTTTCATTAGAATTAACTATAATGTTCTTGATTTTCCGTTTATATTAACGAGGGAAGATGTACACGTAAAACCGCTCTAATCCGGCTGAAACGTCGATATATGCAATAAAAACCGAATTTCTCCCCTTTTCAATATCTTACTCAGTATTTTAACGAGAAACAAATAGATGATTGAAAATGAAGTATTTAAGGTTATTATCTAATCAATTATGTGTTTGCATCATTTTTATCGTATATATATGAATTAAAACCCATGGACGGAAATCTACAAAAACGTGGAAAACGGCAAAATATTGCCTAATTCGATGATATTTTGTTTAAATCACATGAAGGAAAAGGGAATGATAAACGTCAAAATATTGCTAAATTCGATGATTTTCCGTACGAAACAAAATGCAAGAAAACTTGCTTAAAATGCAATATTATGCGAAATTCTGAGATTTCAAGGCCAAATCACATATCGTGATACTACATGAAATAGTATCGAAATATTGGTAAAAAATGAATATATTTACGTAATATCAAACTACATGAAAAACGTGAAAAAAGCCACTATTTAACCATATTTGAGGATTTTAACTTCAAATCATAGAGCGAGGTTTCGTATTATTTGGATCCAAGAAAAGACATATGACAATGTTGTTTCCAATACAAATGATAAAAATCAAAGTGTTTTCATTAGAATTAACTAAAATGTTCCTGGTTTTCCGTTTATATTACCGATAGAAGATGTACACGAAAATCGCTCTATTCCGACTGAAACGTCGATATATGCAATAAAAACAGAACTTCTCCCCTTTTCAATATCTTACTCAGTATTTTAACGAGAAACAAATAGTTGATTGAAAATGAAGTATTTAAGGTTATTATCTAATCAATTATGTTTTTGCATCATTTTTATCGTATATATATGAATTAATACCCATGGACTGAAAATTCAAAAAACGTGGAAAAACGGCAAAATATTGCCTAATTCGATGATATTTTGTTTAAATCACATGAAGGAAAAGGGGATGATAAACGTCAAAATATTGCTAAATTCGATGATTTTTCGTACGAAACAAAATGCAAGAAAACTTGCTTAAAATGCAATATTACGCGAAATTCTGAGAATTGAAAGGCAAATCACGTATCGTGTTACTACATGAAATAGAATCGGAATATTGGTACAAATGAATATATTTGCGTAATATCAAACTACATGATTAACGTGAAAAAGTTACTATTTTACCATATTTGAGGATTTTACGTTCAAATCATAGAGCGAGGTTTCGTATTATTTAGATCCAAGAAAAGACATATGACAATGTTGTTTCCAATACAAATGATAAAAATCAATGTGTTTTCATTAGAATTAACTAAAATGTTCCTGATTTTCCGTTTATATTTCCGATGGAAGATGTAGACGAAAACCGCTCTATTCCGGCTGAAACGTCGATATATGCAATAAAATCAGAACTTCTCCGCCTTTCAATATCTTACTCAGTATTTTAACGAGAAAGAAATAGATGATTGAAAATGAAGTATTTAAGGTTATTATCTAATCAATTATGTGTTTGCATCATTTTTATCGTATATATATATGAATTAAAACCCATGGACTGAAAATTCACAAAAACGTGGAAAACGGCAAAATATTGCCTAATTCGATGATATTTTGTTTAAATCACATGAAGGAAAAGGAGATGATAAACGTTAAAATATTGCTAAATTCGATGATTTTTCGTACGAAGCAAAATGCAAGAAAACTTGCTTAAAATGCAATATTATGCGAAATTCTGAGATATGAAGGCCAAATCACATATCGTGATACTACATGAAATAGTATCGAAATATTGGTAAAAATGAATATATTTACGTAATATCAAACTACATGAAAAACGTGAAAAAAGTCACTATATAACCATATTTGAGGATTTTAACTTCAAATCATAGAGCGAGGTTTCGTATTATTTAGATCCAAGAAAAGACATATGAAAATGTTGTTTCCAATACAAATGATAAAAAACAATGTGTTTTCATTAGAATTAACTATAATGTTCTTGATTTTCCGTTTATATTAACGAGGGAAGATGTACACGTAAAACCGCTCTAATCCGGCTGAAACGTCGATATATTTAATAAAAACCGAACTTCTCCCCTTTTCAACATCTTACTCAGTATTTTAACGAGAAACAAATAGATGATTGAAAATGAAGTATTCAAGGTTATTATCTAATCAATTATGTGTTTGCATAATTTTTATCGTATATATATGAATTAATACCCATGGACTGAAAATTCACAAAAACGTGGAAAACGGCAAAATATTGCCTAATTCGATGATATTTTGTTTAAATCACATGAAGGAAAAGGGGATGATAAACGTCAAAATATTGCTAAATTCGATGATTTTTCTTACGAAACAAAATGCAAGAAAACTTGCTTAAAATGCAATATTATGCGAAATTCTGAGATTTGAAGGCCAAATCACCTATCGTGATACTACATGAAATAGTATCGAAATATTGGTAAAAATGAATATATTTACGTAATATCAAACTACAAGAAAAACGTGAAAAAAGTCACTATATAACCATATTTGAGGATTTTAACTTCAAATCATAGAGCGAGGTTTCGTATTATTTAGTTCCAAGAAAAGACATATGACAATGTTGTTTCCAATACAAATGATAAAAAACAATGTGTTTTCATTAGAATTAACTATAATGTTCTTGATTTTCCGTTTATATTAACGAGGAAAGATGTACACGTAAGACCGCTCTAATCCGGCTGAAACGTCGATATATGCAATAAAAACCGAATTTCTCCCCTTTTCAATATCTTCCTCAGTATTTTAACGAGAAACAAATAGATGATTGAAAATGAAGTATTTAAGGTTATTATCTAATCAATTATGTGTTTGCATCATTTTTATCGTATATATATGAATTAAAACCCATGGACTGAAAATTCACAAAAACGTGGAAAACGGCAAAATATTGCCTAATTAGATGATATTTTGTTTAAATCACATGAAGGAAAAGGAGATGATAAACGTCAAAATATTGCTATATTCGATGATTTTTCGTACAAAACAAAATGCAAGAAAACTTGCTTAAAATGCAATATTATGCGAAATTCTGAGATTTGAAGGCCAAATCACCTATCGTGATACTACATGAAATAGTATCGAAATATTGGTAAAAATGAATATATTTACGTAATATCAAACTACATGAAAAACGTGAAAAAAGTCACTATATAACCATATTTGAGGATTTTAACTTCAAATCATAGAGCGAGGTTTCGTATTATTTAGATCCGAGAAAAGACATATGACAATGTTGTTTCCAATACAAATGATAAAAAACAATGTGTTTTCATTAGAATTAACTATACTGTTCTTAGTTTTCCGTTTGTATTAACGATGGAAGATGTACACGTAAAACCGCTCTAATCCGGCTGAAACGTCGATATATGCAATAAAAACCGAACTTCTCCCCTTTTCAACATCTTACTCAGTATTTTAACGAGAAACAAATAGTTGATTGAAAATGAAGTATTTAAGGTTATTATCTAATCAATTATGTGTTTGCATCATTTTTATCGTATATATATGAATTAATACCATGGACTGAAAATTCAAAAAACGTGGAAAAACGGCAAAATATTGCCTAATTCGATGATATTTTGTTTAAATCACATGAAGGAAAAGGGGATGATAAACGTCAAAATATTGCTAAATTCGATGATTTTTCTTACGAAACAAAATGCAAGAAAACTTGCTTAAAATGCAATATTACGCGAAATTCTGAGATTTAAAGGGCAGATCACATATCGTGTTACTACATGAAATAGAATCGGAATATTGGTACAAATGAATATATTTACGTAATATCAAACTACATGAAAAACGTGAAAAAAGCCACTATTTAACCATATTTGAGGATTTTAACTTCAAATCATAGAGCGAGGTTTCGTATTATTTGGATCCAAGAAAAGACATATGACAATGTTGTTTCCAATACAAATGATAAAAATCAAAGTGTTTTCATTAGAATTAACTAAAATGTTCCTGGTTTTCCGTTTATATTACCGATAGAAGATGTACACGAAAATCGCTCTATTCCGACTGAAACGTCGATATATGCAATAAAAACAGAACTTCTCCCCTTTTCAATATCTTACTCAGTATTTTAACGAGAAACAAATAGTTGATTGAAAATGAAGTATTTAAGGTTATTATCTAATCAATTATGTGTTTGCATCATTTTTATCGTATATATATGAATTAATACCCATGGACTGAAAATTCAAAAAACGTGGAAAAACGGCAAAATATTGCCTAATTCGATGATATTTTGTTTAAATCACATGAAGGAAAAGGGGATGATAAACGTCAAAATATTGCTAAATTCGATGATTTTTCGTACGAAACAAAATGCAAGAAAACTTGCTTAAAATGCAATATTACGCGAAATTCTGAGAATTGAAGGGCAAATCACGTATCGTGTTACTACATGAAATAGAATCGGAATATTGGTACAAATGAATATATTTGCGTAATATCAAACTACATGATTAACGTGAAAAAGTTACTATTTTACCATATTTGAGGATTTTACGTTCAAATCATAGAGCGAGGTTTCGTATTATTTAGATCCAAGAAAAGACATATGACAATGTTGTTTCCAATACAAATGATAAAAATCAATGTGTTTTCATTAGAATTAACTAAAATGTTCCTGATTTTCCGTTTATATTTCCGATGGAAGATGTAGACGAAAACCGCTCTATTCCGGCTGAAACGTCGATATATGCAATAAAATCAGAACTTCTCCGCCTTTCAATATCTTACTCAGTATTTTAACGAGAAAGAAATAGATGATTGAAAATGAAGTATTTAAGGTTATTATCTAATCAATTATGTGTTTGCATCATTTTTATCGTATATATATATGAATTAAAACCCATGGACTGAAAATTCACAAAAACGTGGAAAACGGCAAAATATTGCCTAATTCGATGATATTTTGTTTAAATCACATGAAGGAAAAGGAGATGATAAACGTTAAAATATTGCTAAATTCGATGATTTTTCGTACGAAGCAAAATGCAAGAAAACTTGCTTAAAATGCAATATTATGCGAAATTCTGAGATATGAAGGCCAAATCACATATCGTGATACTACATGAAATAGTATCGAAATATTGGTAAAAATGAATATATTTACGTAATATCAAACTACATGAAAAACGTGAAAAAAGTCACTATATAACCATATTTGAGGATTTTAACTTCAAATCATAGAGCGAGGTTTCGTATTATTTAGATCCAAGAAAAGACATATGAAAATGTTGTTTCCAATACAAATGATAAAAAACAATGTGTTTTCATTAGAATTAACTATAATGTTCTTGATTTTCCGTTTATATTAACGAGGGAAGATGTACACGTTAAACCGCTCTAATCCGGCTGAAACGTCGATATATTTAATAAAAACCGAACTTCTCCCCTTTTCAACATCTTACTCAGTATTTTAACGAGAAACAAATAGATGATTGAAAATGAAGTATTCAAGGTTATTATCTAATCAATTATGTGTTTGCATAATTTTTATCGTATATATATGAATTAATACCCATGGACTGAAAATTCACAAAAACGTGGAAAACGGCAAAATATTGCCTAATTCGATGATATTTTGTTTAAATCACATGAAGGAAAAGGGGATGATAAACGTCAAAATATTGCTAAATTCGATGATTTTTCTTACGAAACAAAATGCAAGAAAACTTGCTTAAAATGCAATATTATGCGAAATTCTGAGATTTGAAGGCCAAATCACCTATCGTGATACTACATGAAATAGTATCGAAATATTGGTAAAAATGAATATATTTACGTAATATCAAACTACAAGAAAAACGTGAAAAAATTCACTATATAACCATATTTGAGGATTTTAACTTCAAATCATAGAGCGAGGTTTCGTATTATTTAGTTCCAAGAAAAGACATATGACAATGTTGTTTCCAATACAAATGATAAAAAACAATGTGTTATCATTAGAATTAACTATAATGTTCTTGATTTTCCGTTTATATTAACGAGGAAAGATGTACACGTAAGACCGCTCTAATCCGGCTGAAACGTCGATATATGCAATAAAAACCGAATTTCTCCCCTTTTCAATATCTTCCTCAGTATTTTAACGAGAAACAAATAGATGATTGAAAATGAAGTATTTAAGGTTATTATCTAATCAATTATGTGTTTGCATCATTTTTATCGTATATATATGAATTAAAACCCATGGACTGAAAATTCACAAAAACGTGGAAAACGGCAAAATATTGCCTAATTCGATGATATTTTGTTTAAATCACATGAAGGAAAAGGAGATGATAAACGTCAAAATATTGCTATATTCGATGATTTTTCGTACAAAACAAAATGCAAGAAAACTTGCTTAAAATGCAATATTATGCGAAATTCTGAGATATGAAGGCCAAATCACCTATCGTGATACTACATGAAATAGTATCGAAATATTGGTAAAAATGAATATATTTACGTAATATCAAACTACATGAAAAACGTGAAAAAAGTCACTATATAACCATATTTGAGGATTTTAACTTCAAATCATAGAGCGAGGTTTCGTATTATTTAGATCCGAGAAAAGACATATGACAATGTTGTTTCCAATACAAATGATAAAAAACAATGTGTTTTCATTAGAATTAACTATACTGTTCTTAGTTTTCCGTTTATATTAACGATGGAAGATGTACACGTAAAACCGCTCTAATCCGGCTGAAACGTCGATATATGCAATAAAAACCGAACTTCTCCCCTTTTCAACATCTTACTCAGTATTTTAACGAGAAACAAATAGTTGATTGAAAATGAAGTATTTAAGGTTATTATCTAATCAATTATGTGTTTGCATCATTTTTATCGTATATATATGAATTAATACCCATGGACTGAAAATTCAAAAAACGTGGAAAAACGGCAAAATATTGCCTAATTCGATGATATTTTGTTTAAATCACATGAAGGAAAAGGGGATGATAAACGTCAAAATATTGCTAAATTCGATGATTTTTCTTACGAAACAAAATGCAAGAAAACTTGCTTAAAATGCAATATTACGCGAAATTCTGAGATTTAAAGGGCAGATCACATATCGTGTTACTACATGAAATAGAATCGGAATATTGGTACAAATGAATATATATGCGTAATATCAAACTACATGATTAACGTGAAAAAGTTACTATTTTACCATATTTGAGGATTTTACCTTCAAATCATAGAGCGAGGTTTCGTATTATTTAGATCCAAGAAAAGACATATGACAATGTTGTTTCCAATACAAATGATAAAAATCAATGTGTTTTCATTAGAATTAACTAAAATGTTCCTGATTTTCCGTTTATATTTCCGATGGAAGATGTACACGAAAACCGCTCTATTCCGGCTGAAACGTCGATATATGCAATAAAATCAGAACTTCTCCGCCTTTCAATATCTTACTCAGTATTTTAACGAGAAAGAAATATTTGATTGAAAATCAAGTATTTAAGATTATTATCTAATCAATTATGTGTTTGCATCATTTTTATCGTATATATATGAATTAAAACCCATATACTGAAAATTCACAAAAACGTGGAAAACGGCAAAATATTGCCTAATTCGATGTTATTTTGTTTAAATCACCTGAAGGAAAAGGAGATGATAAACGTCAAAATATTGCTATATTCGATGATTTTTCGTACGAAACAAAATGCAAGAAAACTTGCTTAAAATGCAATATTATGCGAAATTCTGAGATATGAAGGCCAAATTACATATCGTGATACTAAATGAAATAGTATCGAAATATTGGTAAAAATGAATATATTTACGTAATATCAAACTACATGAAAAACGTGAAAAAAGTCACTATATAACCATATTTGAGGATTTTAACTTCAAATCATAGAGCGAGGTTTCGTATTATTTAGTTCCAAGAAAAGACATATGACAATGTTGTTTCCAACACAAATGATAAAAAACAATGTGTTTTCATTAGAATTAACTATAATGTTCTTGATTTTCCGTTTATATTAACGAGGGAAGATGTACACGTAAAACCGCTCTAATCCGGCTGAAACGTCGATATATGCAATAAAAACCGAATTTCTCCCCTTTTCAATATCTTACTCAGTATTTTAACGAGAAACAAATAGATGATTGAAAATGAAGTATTTAAGGTTATTATCTAATCAATTATGTGTTTGCATCATTTTTATCGTATATATATGAATTAAAACCCATGGACTGAAAATTCACAAAAACGTGGAAAACGGCAAAATATTGCCTAATTCGATGATATTTTGTTTAAATCACATGAAGGAAAAGGGAATGATAAACGTCAAAATATTGCTAAATTCGATGATTTTCCGTACGAAACAAAATGCAAGAAAACTTGCTTAAAATGCAATATTATGCGAAATTCTGAGATTTCAAGGCCAAATCACATATCGTGATACTACATGAAATAGTATCGAAATATTGGTAAAAATGAATATATTTACGTAATATCAAACTACATGAAAAACGTGAAAAAAGTCACTATATAACCATATTTGAGGATTTTAACTTCAAATCATAGAGCGTGGTTTCGTATTATTTAGATCCAAGAAAAGACATATGACAATGTTGTTTCCAATACAAATGATAAAAAACAATGTGCTTTCATTTGAATTAACTATAATGTTCATGATTTTCCGTTTATATTAACGATGGAAGATGTACACGTAAAACCGCTCTAATCCGGCTGAAACGTCGATATATGCAATAAAAACCGAACTTCTCCCTTTTTCAATATCTTACTCAGTATTTTAACGAGAAACAAATAGATGATTGAAAATGAAGTATTTAAGGTTATTATCTAATCAATTATGTGTTTGCATCATTTTTATCGTATATATATATGAATTAATACTCATGGACGGAAAATTCACAAAAACGTGGAAAACGGCAAAATATTGCCTAATTCGATGATATTTTGTTTAAATCACGTGAAGGAAAAGGAGATGATAAACGTTAAAATATTGCTAAATTCGATGATTTTTCGTACGAAGCAAAATGCAAGAAAACTTGCTTAAAATGCAATATTATGCGAAATTCTGAGATTTGAAGGCCAAATCACATATCGTGATACTACATAAAATAGTATCGAAATATTGGTAAAAATGAATATATTTACGTAATATCAAACTACATGAAAAACGTGAAAAAAGTCACTATATAACCATATTTGAGGATTTTAACTTCAAATCATAGAGCGAGGTTTCGTATTATTTAGATCCAAGAAAAGACATATGACAGTGTTGTTTCCAATACAAATGATAAAAAACAATGTGTTTTCATTAGAATTAACTATAATGTTCTTTATTTTCCGTTTATATTAACGAGGGAAGATGTACACGTAAAACCGCTCTAATCCGGCTGAAACGTCGATATATTTAATAAAAACCGAACTTCTCCCCTTTTCAACATCTTACTCAGTATTTTAACGAGAAACAAATAGATGATCGAAAATGAGGTATTTAAGGTTATTATCTAATCAATTATGTGTTTGCATCATTTTTATCGTATACATATGAATTAAAACCCATGGACTGAAAATTCACAAAAACGTGGAAAACGGCAAAATATTGCCTAATTCGATGATATTTTGTTTAAATCACATGAAGGAAAAGGAGATGATAAACGTTAAAATATTGCTAAATTCGATGATTTTTCGTACGAAGCAAAATGCAAGAAAACTTGCTTCAAATGCAATATTATGCGAAATTCTGAGATTTGAAGGCCAAATCACATATCGTGATACTACATGAAATAGTATCGAAATATTGGTAAAAATGAATATATTTACGTAATATCAAACTACATGAAAAACGTGAAAAAAGTCACTATATAACCATATTTGAGGATTTTAACTTCAAATCATAGAGCGTGGTTTCGTATTATTTAGATCCAAGAAAAGACATATGACAATGTTGTTTCCAATACAAATGATAAAAAACAATGTGCTTTCATTTGAATTAACTATAATGTTCTTGATTTTCCGTTTATATTAACGATGGAAGATGTACACGTAAAACCGCTCTAATCCGGCTGAAACGTCGATATATGCAATAAAAACCGAACTTCTCCCTTTTTCAATATCTTACTCAGTATTATAACGAGAAACAAATAGATGATTGAAAATGAAGTATTTAAGGTTATTATCTAATCAATTATGTGTTTGCATCATTTTTATCGTATATATATATATGAATTAATACTCATGGACGGAAAATTCACAAAAACGTGAAAAACGGCAAAATATTGCCTAATTCGATGATATTTTGTTTAAATCACATGAAGGAAAAGGAGATGATAAACGTTAAAATATTGCTAAATTCGATGATTTTTCGTACGAAACAAAATGCAAGAAAACTTGCTTAAAATGCAATATTACGCGAAATTCTGAGATTTGAAGGGCAAATCACGTATCGTGATACTACATGAAATAGAATCGGAATATTGGTACAAATGAATATATTTGCGTAATATCAAACTACATGATTAACGTGAAAAAGTTACTATTTTACCATATTTGAGGATTTTACGTTCAAATCATAGAGCGAGGTTTCGTATTATTTAGATCCAAGAAAAGACATATGACAATGTTGTTTCCAATACAAATGATAAAAATCAATGTGTTTTCATTAGAATTAACTAAAATGTTCCTGATTTTCCGTTTATATTTCCGATGGAAGATGTACACGAAAACCGCTCTATTCCGGCTGAAACGTCGATATATGCAATAAAATCAGAACTTCTCCGCCTTTCAATATCTTACTCAGTATTTTAACGAGAAAGAAATAGTTGATTGAAAATCAAGTATTTAAGGTTATTATCTAATCAATTATGTGTTTGCATCATTTTTATCGTATATATATGAATTAAAACCCATATACTGAAAATTCACAAAAACGTGGAAAACGGCAAAATATTGCCTAATTCGATGATATTTTGTTTAAATCACCTGAAGGAAAAGGAGATGATAAACGTCAAAATATTGCTATATTCGATGATTTTTCGTACGAAACAAAATGCAAGAAAACTTGCTTAAAATGCAATATTATGCGAAAATCTGAGATATGAAGGCCAAATTACATATCGTGATACTATATGAAATAGTATCGAAATATTGGTAAAAATGAATATATTTACGTAATATCAAACTACATGAAAAACGTGAAAAAGTCACTATTTAACCATATTTGAGAATTTTAACTTCAAATCATAGAGCGAGGTTTCGCATTATTTGGATCCAAAAAAAGACATGACAATGTTGTTTCCAATACAAATGATAAAAATCAAAGTGTTTTCATTAGAATTAACTAAAATGTTCCTGGTTTTCCGTTTATATTACCGATAGAAGATGTACACGAAAATCGCTCTATTCCGACTGAAACGTCGATATATGCAATAAAAACAGAACTTCTCCCCTTTTCAATATCTTACTCAGTATTTTAACGAGAAACAAATAGTTGATTGAAAATGAAGTATTTAAGGTTATTATCTAATCAATTATGTCTTTGCATCATTTTTATCGTATATATATGAATTAATACCCATGGACTGAAAATTCAAAAAACGTGGAAAAACGGCAAAATATTGCCTAATTCGATGATATTTTGTTTAAATCACATGAAGGAAAAGGGGATGATAAACGTCAAAATATTGCTAAATTCGATGATTTTTCGTACGAAACAAAATGCAAGAAAACTTGCTTAAAATGCAATATTACGCGAAATTCTGAGATTTGAAGGGCAAATCACGTATCGTGTTACTACATGAAATAGAATCGGAATATTGGTACAAATGAATATATTTGCGTAATATCAAACTACATGATTAACGTGAAAAAGTTACTATTTTACCATATTTGAGGATTTTACGTTCAAATCATAGAGCGAGGTTTCGTATTATTTAGATCCAAGAAAAGACATATGACAATGTTGTTTCCAATACAAATGATAAAAATCAATGTGTTTTCATTAGAATTAACTAAAATGTTCCTGATTTTCCGTTTATATTTCCGATGGAAGATGTACACGAAAACCGCTCTATTCCGGCTGAAACGTCGATATATGCAATAAAATCAGAACTTCTCCGCCTTTCAATATCTTACTCAGTATTTTAACGAGAAAGAAATAGTTGATTGAAAATCAAGTATTTAAGGTTATTATCTAATCAATTATGTGTTTGCATCATTTTTATCGTATATATATGAATTAAAACCCATATACTGAAAATTCACAAAAACGTGGAAAACGGCAAAATATTGCCTAATTCGATGATATTTTGTTTAAATCACCTGAAGGAAAAGGAGATGATAAACGTCAAAATATTGCTATATTCGATGATTTTTCGTACGAAACAAAATGCAAGAAAACTTGCTTAAAATGCAATATTATGCGAAAATTCTGAGATATGAAGGCCAAATTACATATCGTGATACTAAATGAAATAGTATCGAAATATTGGTAAAAATGAATATATTTACGTAATATCAAACTACATGAAAAACGTGAAAAAAGTCACTATATAACCATATTTGAGGATTTTAACTTCAAATCATAGAGCGAGGTTTCGTATTATTTAGTTCCAAGAAAAGACATATGACAATGTTGTTTCCAATACAAATGATAAAAAACAATGTGTTTTCATTAAAATTAACTATAATGTTCTTGATTTTCCGTTTATATTAACGAGGGAAGATGTACACGTAAAACCGCTCTAATCCGGCTGAAACGTCGATATATTTAATAAAAACCGAACTTCTCCCCTTTTCAACATCTTACTCAGTATTTTAACGAGAAACAAATAGATGATTGAAAATGAAGTATTCAAGGTTATTACCTAATCAATTATGTGTTTGCATAATTTTTATCGTATATATATGAATTAATACCCATGGACTGAAAATTCACAAAAACGTGGAAAACGGCAAAATATTGCCTAATTCGATGATATTTTGTTTAAATCACATGAAGGAAAAGGGAATGATAAACGTCATAATATTGCTAAATTCGATGATTTTCCGTACGCAACAAAATGCAAGAAAACTTGCTTAAAATGCAATATTATGCGAAATTCTGAGATTTCAAGGCCAAATCACATATCGTGATACTACATGAAATAGTATCGAAATATTGGTAAAAAATGAATATATTTACGTAATATCAAACTACATGAAAAACGTGAAAAAAGCCACTATCTAACCATATTTGAGGATTTTAACTTCAAATCATAGAGCGAGGTTTCGTATTATTTGGATCCAAGAAAAGACATATGACAATGTTGTTTCCAATACAAATGATAAAAATCAAAGTGTTTTCATTAGAATTAACTAAAATGTTCCTGGTTTTCCGTTTATATTACCGATAGAAGATGTACACGAAAATCGCTCTATTCCGACTGAAATGTCGATATATGCAATAAAAACAGAACTTCTCCCCTTTTCAATATCTTACTCAGTATTTTAACGAGAAACAAATAGTTGATTGAAAATGAAGTATTTAAGGTTATTATCTAATCAATTATGTGTTTGCATCATTTTTATCGTATATATATGAATTAATACCCATGGACTGAAAATTCAAAAAACGTGGAAAAACGGCAAAATATTGCCTAATTCGATGATATTTTGTTTAAATCACATGAAGGAAAAGGGGATGATAAACGTCAAAATATTGCTAAATTCGATGATTTTTCGTACGAAACAAAATGCAAGAAAACTTGCTTAAAATGCAATATTACGCGAAATTCTGAGATTTGAAGGGCAAATCACGTATCGTGTTACTACATGAAATAGAATCGGAATATTGGTACAAATGAATATATTTGCATAATATCAAACTACATGATTAACGTGAAAAAGTTACTATTTTACCATATTTGAGGATTTTACGTTCAAATCATAGAGCGAGGTTTCGTATTATTTAGATCCAAGAAAAGACATATGACAATGTTGTTTCCAATACAAATGATAAAAATCAATGTGTTTTCATTAGAATTAACTAAAATGTTCCTGATTTTCCGTTTATATTTCCGATGGAAGATGTACACGAAAACCGCTCTATTCCGGCTGAAACGTCGATATATGCAATAAAATCAGAACTTCTCCGCCTTTCAATATCTTACTCAGTATTTTAACGAGAAAGAAATAGTTGATTGAAAATCAAGTATTTAAGGTTATTATCTAATCAATTATGTGTTTGCATCATTTTTATCGTATATATATGAATTAAAACCCATATACTGAAAATTCACAAAAACGTGGAAAACGGCAAAATATTGCCTAATTCGATGATATTTTGTTTAAATCACCTGAAGGAAAAGGAGATGATAAACGTCAAAATATTGCTATATTCGATGATTTTTCGTACGAAACAAAATGCAAGAAAACTTGCTTAAAATGCAATATTATGCGAAATTCTGAGATATGAAGGCCAAATTACATATCGTGATACTAAATGAAATAGTATCGAAATATTGGTAAAAATGAATATATTTACGTAATATCAAACTACATGAAAAACGTGAAAAAAGTCACTATATAACCATATTTGAGGATTTTAACTTCAAATCATAGAGCGAGGTTTCGTATTATTTAGTTCCAAGAAAAGACATATGACAATGTTGTTTCCAATACAAATGTGCAAAAACAATGTGTTTTCATTAGACTTAACTATAATGTTCTTGATTTTCCGTTTATATTAACAAGGGAAGATGTACACGTAAAACCGCTCTAATCCGGATGAAACGTCGATATATGCAATAAAAACCGAACTTCTCCCCTTTTCAATATCTTACTCAGTATTTTAACGAGAAACAAATAGATGATTGAAAATGAGGTATTTAAGGTTATTATCTAGTCAATTATGTGTTT